>NW_008692274.1:0-2759 GCF_000695815.1 Acanthisitta chloris
GCTGGGTGTAGGCGCTGTCACCCACCAGTGTGTTTGTCCAGGGTTGTTTGCTGGAGCTGGGATGCACTGGAGCAGCCAGGAGGGATGGGATGGTGCCGAGTAGGGGGAAGAAGGACTGGGGAGGGGCAAATCCCCATCTATCGCTTCCAAAACCACCTCCAGCCTCATTTGCATGGACAGGAACCCGCTGGATCGACCTCCTGACCTGGCGTGTGGAGTGCAGCCCCGTGCACCGGGGGTGCCCATGGCACGCACGGGGACACTGGGAGCCCCTTACTGGGGGCAGGGAGGGCTCCCGGAGCCTCCAGCCCGGGCTGGGTTTGTGCGGGAGGCACCACGCGGTTTGGGTCCAGCTCTGCAGGTCTTGCATAATTCCTGCCTAAGCAGGCTCCGGGAAGGCGGTGGGAGCGCTGCGGGATGGGGCCCACGGGCATCCCCCGGGCACGGGACAGCCTGGGAGGGAATCAGCCCTTTTATTCTAGCTAATTCTGACGGTCAGAAAGCCCTGCTACGAGAGCCAGGCACGCAGCACCACTGCTCCCTTGCACATGCCCTCCCTCCTGGCTGGGAGCTCGGGCGTATTTCCCTGTGCAGAGCAAAACACGGGGTTTTGCCCAGCTGAGGCTCCTCACAGCCTGGCACGTGCATCAGAGCAGCTCTGATGAGTGGCACCCCGGGGCCTGTGGCAGCGAGGGGAGGTCTGCGGCTGCAAGGGATCACACCGCTGCGTTTGTCACCATTGTCCCTTCAGTAATAGATGTTGTAGGTTCCTGGTTCGGCTTTCATCAAGTTTCCCAGACGGATTGTAATCAACCTTCCTGGCCCGGTTGGAATCAAGCTTGGAATTAAGGCTCTGACTCCTCGTGTTTGTGCAGGAGGGATTTTCCACCATGCAAACACTACGGGGAGGATGTCACATTCCTTTTGCAGTTCAAAACACACCCGGAGGGTTGATCCTTGCTGCAAATGAGGGGCTGCTGTCACGGGGAGCTCCTGCCATGCCAAATATTTCCCCGGCTGATGTTCTGAGTGGATATGCCGTGGTTCAGCGCCTGGCTCATGGTTCTGTGTAATTCCATAGGCCAAATGTAATGGGGAGCGCCGGAGCACTGGATGCCGCTGCTCTGCGAGCTAATTAATGGCCCAGGGATGAGATAAGCGGCGAATATTGATGGTGCAGATCTGCAGCCTGGCCTGATCTGGAGGAGCGGGTGGCATAACCATGCTCCTGGAAGGATCCATGTTTCCCAGACCAGGGAAAGCCTTGGCTTTCAGCTCACCTGGTACCCAGCAGTGCCCAGCGCCCTCCGAAGGGAAGGTGCTGGAGAAATTTCTAACATTGCCCATGCTCTCCATATTTGTGTTCTGAGGGTATTTATCTATTCAGGCAGATCCAGCTGGAGCCGTGAGGACAGTGTTCCCTGCAGCACAGGAGCTCCAGGTTTGGATTCCTTCCTTGCTGGAGTAAAGCCTGAAAGCTTCCCAATTCTTGGCAAAAGAAAAATTTTAACAGGTGGGGCTTTCAAACCCCCCCTTTAGAGGGCACATATTTTGCTTTGGTGTTTTTTTTTTCTCTGGAAAATGGTGAATTTTAGCATTGGCACATGTGAGAAAACGGGAGCAAAGACATTTGGAAAACTGGAACACCAAAGAGGGATTTGCCACCTCTGGAAACTATTTTCTGCTTTTGTTACATTTTTCCACAAATGAATTTTCCTTCCAACCAGTTGGATGTGGAAGATATTTTATTGCTGGGTGAGGTCAGGCTGTAGCCAGGGGAAGGGTCAGGATGTGATCCAGCTGCTCGGAGCAGTGATGCCAGCAGTGTTGGGGTGAGCCAGGGGGATGAACCCCCACTTTCATCCTGCTGTGGTGTCTGGGCTGTGCTACTCCCTGGCCCTGCTGTCCCAGGCCCCCCGAGGGTGACGATGCCTGGAAGTGCCTTCACGTGGCCATGTCTCCTGCCTTGTGGGGGACGAGGCCATGAGACCCCTCACGCCCATGTGCACTTGAAGGGTGAGCAGGAGGTGAGGTGCCCTAGGTTGGAGGGGGGCACAGCCAAGGTGAGATCCCAGTGGAGTAGCTGAGCAGGTGTGAGCTCTGGAGCTGATCCATCCCCAGCATTGAGGAATGTGAAAGCCCTGATACTGGGGTAAGGTTCTCCATTGCATGTCAGTCAGGCAGTAGAATCACAGCTGGGTTTGCTCCATGAATCCAGCCTGGAGTTGGAGTTAGAATCACAAAGGTTGGAAAAGCCTTCTGAGACCATCAAGTCCAACCATTCCCCCAGCACTGCCAGGGCCACCACTAACCCATGTCCCTAAGTGCCACAGCCACACGACTTCTGAACGCTCGCGGGGGTAGTGACTCCACCACTGCCCTGGGCAGCCTGTGGCAATTTGCAGACCTGTATCCTGATGCTCAGGGTTGTTCCTAACCAGCAGAGCCAGTGTGCTGCTGAGTCAAGTGGTGGCCCCGTGTGAGCCCCTGGCTTGAGGCTCTGGAGCACTGACCTGTGTTTCTCCCAGCTGGGATTATTCCTGAGCACGCACAGCCCGTGGATGGGGATTTCCTGACCCATCTCCAGTGTTTTCCAGGGATGGGATCACAGTTATGTCCATGCTGTCAGGGGCAGGGGGGACTGGGGGAAGTCTTTTGCATCATGATGCAGAACTGAGATGAGCAGGCGGTGGGTGGATATGCATGACTGTGGTTCCCGTGGGATGGCAGAAAGCTTGTGGACATGATTCCTACTGGCA
>NW_008692274.1:2786-4857 GCF_000695815.1 Acanthisitta chloris
GTGTGTCCATACCCAGTCCTACTCACTTTCCTGCAGAGCCAAGGTGGGCATAGGAAAGCCACGGCTTTTCCCAGCACCAGCAGTAGCCCCTAAAAGGACTTGTGGGTACAGATCCCATCTGGAGCAGGGGTGAGCTGGTCACCCATGGACACCACAAGCATGGCAGCTCCCAAGGCTTTCCAGGCTTTAAGATTTGTGTCCCAGGCACTCGATCCCCAGATTCCAGCATTGCCCACAGGTGCATGAACATCAGCCACGCGGGCAGTGGGAATTCTACTTGAACATAATTCCATGCAATCTGACTTTTTTGGGGACTGTTAGTCATAATTTGTGGACTTAAACCTGAGCTATTAATCAGCTTTGGGGGAACGCTAGGTTTTTAGGCAATTGCTATATGAAGTGATGCCATGGGGAGATTTTTGAGGGAGGGGGATGCTCATGGTATCAGTCCCAGAGATCTCGGCATGCCCACCTGCCAGGAACACCATGTAAGGTCAGGGAAAAATTGACTTATTTCAAATTTTTTTTCAAATATTTCTGCCCATGACTCCAGAACATGCTCCACACAGGTGATGCTTATCTCTAGCACCCATTCCTGGGCATCCTCACAGCCCATCCCAAAGCAAAGGAGGGAAATTGCAGCCTCTGGGATATTTTTTCTCATTGTCAGCATGGAAATGAGCTGCTGGAGCATCTGACTCCGAGGTCCTGTTTTCTCAGAGCACATGGTATGTAGGTCAGGGATGTTAAAAGCTGCCATGGCTGGCTGTGGATTTTTAGATTCATCCATCCAGAGCAGGAAAATTCTCCTCCTTTTGCCCTTTGTGTCAGCTGGAATAACCATCAGCTTCACAAACAGGCGGACATGGATCTACCCACTCCGGGAGGATAGAGGGCAGGCAGTCCCTGGTGTGGTGGGGGCATCCCTGTTCCAGAGAGATGATGGGGAGCATCCCTGTGGGGTGGAAAGGCCCCTGTGATAGCACAACGAAAGCAGGAAAGGGTGACAGTCACTGCTTTGGCGTCGCTGTGGGTTCTCTTGTGGTCCCCCCACTCTCACATGTGCAGTGAGAGCAACCCCCCACCTGGGAATGACATCCCGAGGGGTCTGGCAAGTTGTTCAGGCTGAAAAATGCCCTGCTCCAAATGTTAAAGGATTCTGGGAATAGGCTGGTTTTCTATTTTGGAAATAATGCATCATTTTAAAGCTTTATTTGAATTTATTTGTGTTTTTCTGCACATCAGGAGCCTCAGCAACAGCCCCCTCGCAGCAGGCAGGGCCCAGGGGAGTCAGGTGCTGGTCACGGGGCTATGGGTGGCCCTGGGGGAGAAGGGTGATGCTCGCCCTGGGGGCTGCCGTGACCTGGGGGGTGCTTTCCCATTTCCCTTGGTGACCTGGAATGCTCCCGTGTAGTTATTTTGGGCAAAATTGCTGTGTTCCATGGGGCTTCCTGGAGGAAATCCCTGGGATCTGGGATCTGGGCATCCTGCAGTGCTGGATGGCCACACATCCTGAAGCACTGGGGCCAGGGGGTCCCGCACAGTGTGGGGGCTCAGAAGGCACCATGGAAACAGGGAAGGCTGGAAAATGCCCCATAATGAAGGACTTGCTCAAGGAGTTGCATCTGCTTATTTTGGCAGGAGCACAGGGAGAAGGTTGGGGTGAGAGGAGTCCATGACCTAGGGTTGGGTTTTGGTGAGGTCTGGAACGAGCAAAAAGCGGGTGTGAGGAGAAATAAACGTAACTGTGCTCTGCCCTGGGCAGCACACACTGCCCTGGGGACATTGGAGTGGAGCCAGGGCCTCATCCTGACGCTCCTGGCGCTCTGTGCTTGGTGTAGTGAGTCTGCAGAGGTCCTGGCCCTGCGTCTAGTTCTATGCTGCTCTGATCCTGGTCGTCAGCCCCCGACACAGTGAGCAGCACTGGAAGTGCTCCCAGGCTGTCAGGTGCGATGTGTCACTGTGGTAGCAGAGAGGGATCATCGTTTAGGCAGAGATAAAAGGTGGTGGGAGTTTTATTATTCAAATATAAAATAACTTCCTCTTTCCCAGCACACTGCACTTCCTGGGA
>NW_008692274.1:4958-6290 GCF_000695815.1 Acanthisitta chloris
CCTGCTCTGGCGAGCTTCACCCCACATTGTCTGGCTGTGCTGCCAACAGCATCCGAACTGCCATTTGCAAAACTTTAGGAGTTTTGGGGTTTAAATCGGATGAGCCAGGAACTCTCTGACAAAGCCTTCGTGTGCTGGCATGTCAGGAGGTGCCTCAAGTGGGCAAAGAGAGGGACAGACAGTGGGGCAGGGTGCTTGCCAGCCCCAGTCCCTGTCATGTCCCTGCCCTGATTCCCACAGCAGGCTCTGCACTCCTTATTTTAAGCTCTAACAATCCCCAAATCTGCTGCTTTGCCAGGGACATGGGGAAGGTCTAACCCAGGATGGTGCCTGGTCCTGCCTGTGGGCACAGGGCACTGAGTGGGTGCACTCACCCACGGGAGCACACACAGGAGCTGTGTCAGCCCTTCGGGACCCCGGCAGCACACACAGGGACTGTGTCCTCCACATGGGACCTGCAGCACCCAGGAAGGGCAGCCCAAGGGTCACCATCCCATCCCATCCTGTCAGGCAGGGACCAGTTTGGGAGAGCCCTGGAGGTGTCTCCCTGTTTCTGGTCCTGTGGGGACTCAGCTGAGCACTGGCTGTTGGTGTTAGTGGATTGTGGCGTGGGGAGAACCCATTCTCTGGCATTGGGATAGTTTGTCCCTGCAGCACTGGGGGCACTGGGGTGGAGAAGGGGCTCCTACCCCTGGAGTATGGGAGGGGACACCAGGCTGCTGCACCTCGGGTTTGGGGTGTTGTTTTCCAGGATCCCTGTGAATTCAGGTCCCTCGTTAAACCCAACGGAGGAGCAGATGATGTCAGGATGAGCTCGTTCCAGTAGGTTTGGTTTAGCCCAGTTATTCCGGGCAGTATCTGGCACTGCAGCGTGGTACCTGTTTCCTTGGAGACTGCAGGGAAGCAGAGGAGCGGCACAAACCCGGCGGCAGCACCACACAATTAGCATAAACACTGAAAATGTCAAGGGAGGCTAAATATAGCCCCCTGCCGCGGCCAGCCCCCCCGGAGCCCCCGGTGGGAGGGCACCAGGGAGCCAGCTCTGCTCGGTGTCACTCCCTGGGCAGGTACGGATGCAGACAGGGGTCAGAGGATCAAGGGTGGAAAAGACCTCAAAATCATTGAGTCCAGCTGCCAACACATGAGTTCAGGCAGGAATCATGGAATCATCAAGGTTGGAAGAGACTTCTAAGATGATTGTGTCCAGCCATTAACGTATGGATGCGGGGAGGGATGCTGGCAGGCAAGAATTATAGGATCATGGAATAGTTAAGGTTGGAATAGACCTCTAAAATCATCCCATTATCCTAGGGATGCAGGCAGGCAGGAATG
>NW_008692274.1:6332-7955 GCF_000695815.1 Acanthisitta chloris
AGGCATGGATCATAGGATCATGGAATTGTTAAGGCTGGAAAACACCTCTTTGATCACTGAGGATCCTCTTTGATCATTGAGTCCAGCCATTAACCTGTGGATGCAGGTCTAGCTCAGCATTCTCACTCCTATGCTGCGTTCCCCAGCTCAGGTTGTCCCCAGGGCAGTTGCTGCAGGCTCAGGACTGCAGCCCCTGGGCCTAGATGGGTTCTGTGGGTTCAGGTTTCCCTGAAGCCAGATCTCTGCCCAGCAGGACTTCCTCTTGGAGTGTTTCCCAGCCCTATCCTTGCCAGTGGCACAGCTGTGCTGAGGGCTGCACATCTTGCCCACACTCTTAGTGTTTCCCAGTTTGTCTAAATGAACCAACCTGTGGTGGGTCATAAAGTGCTCTCTGCCAGCCCACATGGAGTAACCCTAAACCCCTCTGCTTGCCCCTGCAGCACTACTTCACCGTTAACTTCAACCATGAGAACCAGAAGACCCTGGAGCTGAGGACTGAGGATGCTAAGGACTGCGATGAGTGGGTGGCAGCTATAGCTCATGCCAGGTATGGCCATGTCCCCGTGGGGATGGCAGGGTAAGGTGAAGCCATGCAGAGGGAAGCTGAGGGGGGCTGTGGGCAGGATGCCACTGAGCTGGGCACTGCCAGGAGGCAGAGCAGAACTCTTTTGGCCCCCAGCACTGTGTTGGGGACCCTTGTGCTAAGCAGGGGGCTCTGTTCAGCTGTTCCCTTGTCCCCATCCCAGTCCCATGGGAATGATGACACATGCTGCCTGTCCCAGCCTTGTGCAGGAGGGATGCCCAATTTACCCTCAGGTTCAAAGCCCATTGGAAAAGGATTCACCTAGAATAACAAACCTGTCAGGAACGTGTTTGTCTAGGCTCCTGTCACTGTGCCAGGGGAATGCTGGCACAGCCCACCTGCCAGAGAGAGCAGTCAGGAGCCAGCACAGTGCAGGTGCCTCTCTGGGGAAGGAGTGTGCCAGGCTGGCAGTGAGGTGTGGGGGCAGGTGGGAGCTGTGTGCAGGGGATGGGAGAATCTTCACCTCCTGCAGCCTCTGACAAGAACAGACCTTGGTAAGAGCTTGTGCCATACTGTCCTCCTCCTCCTCCTTAAACTCTTGCAATGTGGCAGGTGACAGAGATTTGGCCATGGGTGTTTGGTTGGATTTTTTGTCCCTTGCAATTTCATTAAACTTTGTGTTGCCCTTTCCATTTGCCCCTCATGGGGAACCAGTGTCCTCTCTCAGGCTGGTCCTTCCTGAGCAGCATTCCCAGCTGCAGGAACTGCCCCCTGGTTTGTTCCCTCTGTGGTGCCCTCATTTGGAGGGGCCAGGGCACTGTGTGGAGGATCCCTTGCCAAGCCACAGAGCCCTGATGGTGGGGTCGCGTCCTGGGGGCACAGGGGGCTGTGTGTCCGCGGGGATGGGATGCTCACAGCCGTGTCTGCTGCAGCTACAGGAACCTGGCGACGGAGCATGAGGCGCTGATGCAGAAGTACCTCCATCTCCTGCAGATCGTGGAGACAGAGAAGACCGTTGCCAAGCAACTCCGGCAGCAGATCGAGGATGGGGAGATCGAGATCGAGCGCCTCAAGGCCGAGGTCAAGCTCCTGGCGTCACC
>NW_008692274.1:8118-16406 GCF_000695815.1 Acanthisitta chloris
CTGTGGCTGTGCTGCCTCAGCGTGGTGCCTGTGGGGGGCATGGGGTGCTCCCTGCAGTCAGGACGCTGCTGTGACAAGGAAAGGTTTGCTCCAGCAAGGAGCACCGGGGAGTGGGCTGGGGAGCTGGTCCTTGCCTCCTGTGAGAGAGGAAAACAGCTTACTGTATCATAGAATCACAGAATGGTTTGCTGTGGAAGTGACCTTACAGCTTTTCTCATTCCACCCCCTGTCATGGGCAGAGACACCTCCCACCAGCCCAGGGTGTTCCAAGCCCCATCCAACCTGGCCTGGAACACTCCCAGGGATGGAGCAGCCACAGCTGCTCTGGGCAACCTGTGCCAGAACAGCTTCTCTGGGCAACCTGTCCCAGTGCCTCAGCACCTCACAGGGAAGAATTCCTTCCCCGTATCCCATCTAACCTGCCCTCTGTCACACGGATGCTGCACTAAGCAATCCCATGGGGTCAGCCTGCGGGAGTTCGCATACAAAGAGGTGACGCCATTATCATCTTCTTGAATATCTTGTGACTGACCCCTATTATTTACAAAAGTGATTCTTTCATACACACTTACTACAAGCATCTACTTATTATTGGTTAACTACCATTACTAGCCCACCCTACACACAATATAATTGGTTATTAACATATCAATCATAAAATGCCCCAATCATTGTTCTCCACCTCTAACCATCTCCAGCTCCTGCATCCCACAGCAGGAGCTGCTCATCTTGCTCCCTCCTTCCTCCCATTCCAGTCACAGCTGTACAGCTTAGCTTGCAGCTTGCTCAGGCCCTGCTAGCAAGGCTGGATTGCTCACATGTCCGTTAGCAATCAGAAATTCTCCCACACCAGCCCATGGAGCCACTGCCCACAGCGTGCCCCAGGAGCTCTGGCAGCAGTTCTCTCACGCTGTTGGGTGTGGGAAGGGTGACACGAGGCCAAGCACGGCAGACAGCAGCAAGGTGCACAGATGACTCAGCAGACGGTGTTGAGGGATGTGTTGGCAGCACCTGGGAGGAGGCTCAGCAGTAGAGGGGAATGCCTGGCAGTGGGGGTGATGCTCCTCAACATGGGGGATGCTTAGCACTCTGGGGATTGCTCTGTGGCGTGGGGGATGCCTGGAGCCGTGGTGAGGATTGGCCCTTGGGGGGGCTCCCAGCAGACAGAGCCATGGGGGATGCCCAGAGGCAGAGGTGATGCCAGGTGCAGAGGGTGATGCCCAGTGGCAGAGGTGATGCCAGGTGCAGAGGGTGATGCCCACGGGCAGAAGTGATGCCTGGTGCAGGGGATGATGCCCTGAGGCAGAAGTGATGCCAGGTGCAGGGGGTGACAGGGCATGTTCCTGCTTTTCCCAGACAGTCCAGACACCAAACCTCACCTTTTTTTCTCCTTTCTTTCCAAAGTGGGACATTTTTTCCCCCCCAGGAAAGTCCTCTTTCCAAGTTGTTTTCTTACTTCAGTTCTTTTCTTTAAAATCAAAATTTTGAGCACACCTTCTCAATTTCCCATGTTCTGGAAGGCACATGTGCTTGTTTCCTGCCTTTTCCTGTCTCTTCCCAAGTGGTTTTGGCCATGGGGGCCGGGACATGCGATGAGCAGAGGAGGAAGAGACAGTACAGGGAGAAACAGTGAAACCAAAACGCCGGAAGCTGGCGGCTTCTGATGCCATGTGCATGGGAAGCACTGTTGGGGGGCTGCTCCTGCCTGCACGTTTTGAGGTGCAAATCCTCGGGATTTTCTGCCATTTTTCTCTCCAAGTTGTGTTTATTGACTCTCTCTGAAGACTTTCTGGGGAAACAGGAATGGTGTTTGTGTTGGGCACCAGGCAGGACTTCCAGTTTGGGGATGCTGGGGATGCCAGGGAGTTGGTGGCATTGACAGCTCTGCTGGGTCTCTTCATCTGCTTCATCCACTGATCGAGTCACCATCCCTGGAGGGATTTAACAACCATGTGGATGTGGCACTTGGGGACATGGTTAGTGTTGGCCTTGGCAGTGCTGGGGGAATGTTTTGGGCTTGATGACCTCAGAAGGCTTTTCCAGCCTAAAGGATTCTGTGATTCTATGAGTCTGTGATTCCCATTAGTGTAAAACCAGCATGATGTGTCCCTGTGCTCTTGTTAAGCCAGAAGCTCATACCTTTCCCTGGCATGGTGGCGGCCCAGGGTGTCCTCAGCCCCTGGGCTGTGCCAGGCTGTGCCAGGTGGCCACTCACCCCCCATGCCCACAGATTGCCTCCCTGCTCAAAGACCACGAGCGCATCCAGGCCAGCCAGACCAGTGCACCCAGCGACGACGACAGTGACATCAAGAAGATCAAGAAGGTGGGTGGTGGCAAGGGTTGGCCCTTGGTGGGTCCCAGCAGGCACAGCAGACACACTCTGTTGGGTGCTGCCTGAGGTGTCAGGGTAGGTGCCTCTGCTACCCTGGTGTTTTAGGAGGGAAACATGTTTTGCCCAACTGGCAGCCCATCTGTTGGTGGGGCACTCCCAGTGTTCTCTGGATGCACGAGGCATCCCTTCTTGTGCTGGCTTGTGCACCACCAGCCCCTCTGACATCTTGTCCCTCAGCCCCATCCCTAACTCCCAGCTGCTGCTCCCCTCAGGTGCAGAGCTTCCTGCGGGGCTGGCTGTGCCGGAGGAAGTGGAAGACCATCATCCAGGACTACATCAGGTCCCCCCATGCCGACAGCATGCGCAAGAGGAACCAGGTGGTGTTCAGCATGCTGGAGGCTGAGGCCGAGTATGTCCAGCAGCTCCACATCCTCGTCAACAACTTCCTACGGCCGCTGCGGATGGCTGCCAGCTCCAAGAAGCCTCCCATCACACATGACGATGTCAGCAGCATTTTCCTGAACAGGTGAGCTCCATCCTGGGCTCCAGGAGCTCTGTGGCATCCCTGGGCACACACTGCCTTCCCCAGGATCTCCCTGGGAGCCTGCAGCTCCGTGGCCCCGTGCTTCCTCTGCGCCCTCTTGAGCAGCCTCCCCCCAGCCAGCCCAAGGGCTGCTCTGCTCTCTCTGGGCTGGAGCTTTTGTTTAAATCCTTGTTATTTGCTGCTTGTTCATTTGTCTTGGTTTGGCTCAGTCCTGTCTTGGTTCCTCTTTCAGCGAAACAATTATGTTTTTACACCAAATCTTTTACCAAGGCCTGAAGGCTCGGATCTCCAGCTGGCCCACGCTGGTGCTGGGTGAGTGCCACTGCCTCCTCCTCCTCTCCCTCCTCCTGCAACTCAGCAAGCACTTGCCAACCGGCAGCAAAACACACTTCACAGCACGTCGTCTCTCAGTCTTGTCAGTCATAGAGTAAAATACCCCAGAGCACCCCAATTTCTGCACTCCTGGTCCTGCTGGGTGGTGGGAGAAGGTGCTGGACCCTGCACAGGCAGGCTGATGCTGGAGAACATCCTTGTGTCCCATCAGTTCCTCTTAAAACTCAAACTGGGCAGAGCTGGAGGTGGCACAAGGAGCAGAAGACCTGGGGGATGCTCTGGGTGGGATCTGGGGGTGAGGGGGGTCAGGGGCTGTGCTGGGACTCCAGGCACGGGCTGGAGCATCCCACCTGGGATGAACCTGCTGCCTGCTCTGCTCCCAGCCGACCTGTTCGACATCCTGCTGCCCATGCTGAACATCTACCAGGAGTTTGTGCGGAACCACCAGTACAGCCTGCAGATCCTGGCGCACTGCAAGCAGAACCGTGACTTCGACAAGCTGCTCAAGCACTATGAGGCCAAGCCTGACTGTGAGGAGAGGACCCTGGAGACCTTCCTCACCTACCCCATGTTCCAGGTGACCACTGGTGCCAGGATCAGCCTCGGGGATGCCCAGTGGGATGGGATGGGATGGGATGGGATGGGATATGAGATGCAAACCCCAGCCCCACAGCAGACACCGGGTGGCAGGGAGGCAAAGCCTGGAAGAAGGTGCCATAGGGATAAATCCTAGTGGTCCCACACTGCACCTGGGTTGTTGGTGCTGTGGGAGGACTCTGTGTGAAGCTGCTTCCTGGTTACCCCACACCTCTGACACATGGACAGGGGACAGCAGTGTCCTGGGCACAGCCCTATGCGGTTCCCCCTCTTCATTCAGCTTTGACACAAGGAGTTTTGAAGCTTTAACCTACCAGATCAGGGTGTCCATGGCTGTGGCATCCCCAGCCATGGTGGGAGCAGCTCAGGGTGGGCACTCACAGCCTCCAGTGACCCCCCTGGTCCCCCACTCTGTTCTGTGTGCTGCAGATCCCCAGGTACATCCTGACGCTGCACGAGCTGCTGGCTCACACCCCCCACGAGCATGTGGAGAGGAACAGCCTGGATTACGCCAAGTCCAAGCTGGAAGAGTTGTCCAGGTGAGAGCCACCACTGCCATCTCCTGCCTTCCTGCACCGGGGCAGGTGGAATTGGGTCCTGGCTGCATTTTCCAGGGGTCCTGGATGATGAAATGAGGGATTTGGAGGGCTGGGATGACTCTGTTTTTGGTCTTACCTGGTGCAGCTCTACCATGTGTCCAAAGGGATCTGCTGAGTAAACTCGTGCAGGTCTCTTCTCAGCTCCAGTTGTCTCCCTCCAGGATAATGCACGATGAAGTGAGTGAGACTGAAAACATTCGGAAAAACCTGGCAATAGAGAGGATGATCATCGAGGGCTGCGAGATCCTGCTGGACACCAGCCAGACCTTCGTCAGACAAGGTCAGTGTTGGCACCCACATCCCTGCCCTTTGCGGCTAATGTGAACCCCACATCATTGTCCCTCTGTGTGCTCCAGTGGGCTGTGAAATTTAAAAATATAGCTCAGTTCAGAGTTTCGTCTGCTCTATGCACCTCACATTCAGGCACTTTTGGCACTTTCAGGCAGTTTTGCCACTTTGAGGCAATTTTGTCACTGCATTTTTCTGCATCACAGCGCAGAAGGTGCATTTTGACTGTTACTGATTCCCCACCCAGGGAAGCAGCAGGACCACCCTGAGCTCCTGGACTTGGTCCTGGCTGAGCACCTGTGTGATGTGGCTGCAGGGGTGGGCTGTGGGCTGTGGCTGGTGCCCAAACAGCCTCTGGGCCCCCATGACCCTGTGGGCTCATCCCAGCCCTGGTTCCTGGGGACACTCTTGGTGATGTCCTGCTCTGGGTACACAGCAACACCTCAGTCTTGGGCACATGCCCCACAGTGCTGCCTGATGCCAGGGCTGAGCGAAGTCTCTCCTCTGCAGGGTCCCTGATTCAGGTGCCGATGTCGGAGAAGGGGAAGATCACGCGGGGGCGGCTCGGGTCCCTGTCGCTCAGGAAGGAGGGTGAGCGGCAGTGCTTCCTCTTCTCCAAGCACCTCATCATCTGTACCCGTGGCTCCGGGGGCAAGCTGCACCTCACCAAGGTCAGTTGGGCCGGGGGGGCCCTGGGAAGGGGCTGGTGGCTGCTGGGAAGGGGGCAGAGCTGGACTCTTGGTGACACAGGGGTCCAGGGAGCACTTTGCCCTCCCCTGGCTGGGAGCAGGTGGACACATGGATTTATTTTGTGTGGTCCTTGTTGAAGCTGAGTCACAGGAGAGATCAAAGACTACAAGAGCCCAGTAAAAGAATTGGCCCTGATCTGCAGCAGAAACCTTGATAATTTATTCCAGGAGAAACTGGAATTACAGCCTGGGCTGTCCACAGCACTCCCAGCTCCTCCAGCCACTCCCAGGGCTCCTGTGTTTATTTGGGGAAGTTTGGCAGTTAATTGAGCAAGAATCTTGCAGAAATTACTCATTACTGGCATTCAATTATCACTTTGAAGAATTACAGTCCGTGGCAAAGAGCTGATAATTACAACAACAGACTTTGGGAAAATTAAATTTAAAGCTCCTATTAAATAATTTATAAACAAATTAGTTGATCAGTTTGACAAGGAAAGCTCAGAGATCCCAGCGGGCAGGGAGAAACTGCGGGTTTCCAAGTCAAAGCAGGCACTGTGCTGGGCACAGGCTGTGTCCCTGCCCTCCCCAGGCTGAGTGTGTCCCCCCAGGAACACCACCTCCTCCCCAGGCTGAGTGTGTCCCCCTGGGCTGTGTCTGTCTGTCCCCAGGAGCATTGCCCCTTCCCTAGGGCCGTGTGCCCCCATGGCAGCATCGACTTGTCCCCGTCCCTGAGGGATCACCCTGGAGGTGATCCCCCTGCTGAGCCCCAAGTTCTGCCCCTGGGGTGGGAGGCAGTGATGGGGTGCTGGGGCCAGGGGACATCCCAGCCTCCCAGGGGTCCCACTTCTGAGCCCCTCTCCTGCCCCACAGAATGGGGTGATCTCGCTCATCGACTGCACACTGGTGGAGGAGCCCGAGAGCACCGACGAGGATGGTAGGTGCCCTGTGTAGGGTAGATGCCTCTTGGGATGTGCCCAGGACCCTGCTCTGGCTGCAGTGATGGGCAGTGGGGTGGGGGTTTGGCTTGTGCAGGTCCCAGCAGGGGCTGAGCAGATGAGTGAGGCCACAGCTCCCTCAGAACCCTCTTTGCTGTGACTCTGGCACTGCTGGCACAGCACAGCATCTCCCTCTGTGCTCCACCCAGGGGTTTGGGTTTGGCAGTGTGTTCACCCCATGGCAGGGGAGCAAAGCCCACACCTGGTGCTGGGGTGCCTTCCTGGCTGGGGACAGCTGCCGTGGCATCATGGGCAGCACTGCTGGTCAGGGGTCTGGGGTCCTCCTGGACATTCCCACCATCCATCCATGTGGCATAAAACCAGCTGTGGCAGAGCTGGAGCAAATTCAGATGCCAATAGATTCAATGAGGATATGATCAAGACTTAATGAAATTAATTATTTAATGTGAACCGAGTGGACACACATGAATGCAGACCTGACCTTCCTGGGGCAGCCAACGACCCACAAAGCCCTGAATAAACCCTTCTTAAAACCTGACTAAAGCCCATACTGGGGGTGAAGGGGTGGGAAGACCTTTCCCAATCACTGTGGATGTTTTTTTCTGTTCCAAAGCGAAAATGTCAGGACAGGACATTGATCACCTTGACTTCAAAATTGTGGTGGAGCCGAAAGATTCCTCATCTTTCACAGTAATCCTCGTGGCCTCATCCAGGCAGGAGAAGGCTGCATGGACCAGTGACATCAGCCAGGTAGGACCCTGCAGGGATGGGTGTTAGGGTGCAGAGTCCCTGGGATGAGGAGCTGCTGTGGGATCCCTGATCCCTGCTGGGCTGATCCCTCCTCTGCTACCTTGTGCTGGCTGTGGCAGCAGCTTTGGGAACACAAATCAACACCTGAGGTTTACTGCACAGCTACAGTCCTGCCACCTGCCCTCAGGCTGTGTCTGCAGTCATATATCCCATCTGGATTTGCACCAGAGGTGTTTTCCTGGCACTGTCAGGGTGTCCAGGAGCTGCTGCAGTCTGGAGTCTCACTCAGGTTGAGCACTGGGCATGGGGCACCCCCCCAGGGAGAGCAGAGGGGCTCCTGCAGAGGGCGACATGGCTCTGGGCTGCACCCAGAGCTCAGCCAACCCCAGTGTGCTGTCGGTGGCTGGAGGAGGTGAAGGATGAAGGTGACAGACCTGCAGCAGGGTCTGTCCCATCGCTGCTCTCCTGCACATCTAGGCCTGGGGTGTGGGTTCCTCCTCTGATTACGACCCATGGTACAATTTCCACCTGATACTCATATGCTTATGCAAATGACCCTGGAGATACTTCTCCCAGGTGGGAGGAAGAGGCAGAGTTCCTAGTTCAGTAGGGATTGCCCTGACACCTCTGCTGTGCCATGCCCTTGCCTTTGTCCCCTTTCTAAGCATTGGTCCTGGAGGAGACCTGTGGGCAGGAGCTGGGGTGGCCCCTGGCAGGGAGATGGTGACTCCCAGTCTGGCCAGCAGCAGCCACGGGGCCAGTACCTGCAGGGGCAAGGGCCAGGGCCAGTCCTACCTGCACAGGGATCCCTGCAGGGACCTGCTGCTCACTGGGTCTCCCCCCAAGAGCATACATCAGTGCAGGCTGAGGGGAGTTTTGTTCTGTCAGTAAAGGCTGGGAGCAGGATTTGGCCACCCTGGCAATCACTTTGTGACTGTTGGCACACCTGGAGCCTGGCTGGTTTGTCTGGGAAAGCCTGGGGGCAGCTCTGGGCAATGCTCCCCCAGAACAGGGATGCGGGACCATGGCCATGCAGCATCCTGTCCTCAGGCAGGAGCTCCTGCCCTTTCCAGCAGTGCACCCCGAGCCATGGTCTCCCATCAGACACAGGGGATGCAGTGAACAGGAATGTGTCTGGCCTGGATAAGGCTGAGCTCCTGCTCTTTGGTGCAGCAGGGTCACCCCCACCACCTTCCC
>NW_008692275.1:0-523 GCF_000695815.1 Acanthisitta chloris
CTTCCAGCATGGTGTTGTTGGCTGCAGAGCCCGAGATGGGGAGCAGACAGGTCAGGATTTTGAGCATCATAGTGATACCAAGAAGTAGAGTGAAAGCAGGAATTGAACAGTTAAAGCTGAAAGCATAAAGAATAGCTTTAGTAATAGCACTATTTCAGCTTAATTAGCAAAATAGCAAGGATTACATACTATAGACAAGAAGCTTCACTAGTGGTATTGTTTTGGCTTGCTTGGGGAAACAAAGCACTTTATCTATAAGACAGAAGACAGATTTGAGATGTACTAGAGTGAATTTGTAACTGTTAATGCTGTTTAACTGGTACCGAGCAGACCACTGTGCTGAGCATAGAACTCACTTTTTGCTCTCTTGACTGTATATTAGAGTCTAGTGCTTGTTAGTGGTTGAATTTTGCTTTTACTGCTGGCTGTATTGCTTATCACCTTACTGTATTATGCCTGAGAACACTTTGATAACAGCCACGGGGATGTGCCTGGACTGGTGGATGGCCAGGGCATTGCTGCT
>NW_008692276.1:0-348 GCF_000695815.1 Acanthisitta chloris
GGGGGCCCAGCCCCAGCCTGGCTGTGCGAGGGGAAGGGCTGGGGGGCTCCGACTCCTTCCACAGCTGCCTGCAGTGGGATGGGGAGTTGTTGTGGCTCCTTGGGGAGCACAGAGCCTGTCCTGCTTGCTGTGTGGTGCCTCCATCCCTTGCCCTCCGCCCGAGGAAGACTCCGGTTCTGCTTGCGGTGGCTCTGGGATCGTCTCGGCTGTGCTGCTCAGGAGGGAGGTTTTTTGGTCTCGGCCTGTCCTGCTGTCCCATCTGTCTGGGGAACCTTCCTCCTTCTAGTCGCTGCCGTCCTGTGCCGGGGCTGAGTTCGGCCTGTGGGAAGGGAAGGGGAAGGGCTACCC
>NW_008692276.1:365-652 GCF_000695815.1 Acanthisitta chloris
GGATGCAGCTGGAAGAGGAAACGCAGACTTCATCTTCCTTCAGCATTTTTATTTACCTGGTGTAAAACCAGAGCAGGGCCACAGGCCTCACCCATCTCAACTCTCCCCCCCAGAACAACCCGCACCCCCCCAAACCCTCACTGCCAGCAGGAGGGCAGGGAGAAGGAGACGAAGGCCGCAGAGCTGGGGTAGTCCCAGGATATCTCCCCTCCCTTTTTCCTTCCATGCCCTGTCTCTGCTCCCACTCCGAGCTGCAGGAGTGCATGGTCTGCCCTGGGGTGCTTTGG
>NW_008692277.1:0-5489 GCF_000695815.1 Acanthisitta chloris
AACTCTACTTCAGCTGAAACCAGCACACACAGTCATCACATTACAGTGGGGAAACTGAGACACTAACATGGAGCATGTCCAAAGAAGGGCAATGAAACTGGTGAAGGGTCTAGAGCACAAGTCTTATGAGGAGTGGCTGAGGGATCTGGGATTGTTTAGCCTGGAGAAAAGGAGGCTCGAGGGAGACCTTATTGCTCTCTAGAACTACCTGAAAGGAGGTTGTAGCCAGGTGGGGGTCAACCTCTACTCCCATATAACAAGTGACAGGACAAGAGGAAATGGCTTCAAGTTGTGCCAGAGAAGGTTTAGATTGGATAATAGGAAAAATTTCTTCACTGAAAGGGTTGTCAAGCATTGGAACAGGATACCCAGGGAAGTGGTGGAATCACTATCTCTGGAGTTATTTAAAAGACATGTAGATGTGGCACTTGGGGGCATGGTTTAGTAGTTAGTGCTGGGTAAACAGTTGGACTGGATGATCTTAGAGGTCTTTTCTAGCTTAAAGAATTCTATGATTCTCTGCCCCTCTCAGCATGAGCTGAAAGTGAAGCCCTCGGCTCATTCAGTCATCAAACTGTCCTCCTGCCTTTAAATCATGGGTCTGTCTTGACCTTCCTGTACCCCCCTCAGTCTCTGCCTGGGTTGCACAAGTGAGAACGAAGTGACACTTGTTTGCCTCATCCAAAGAGCTCACTCAAGCAGGTGATTGTCTTGTCTCCTTTTTCAGTCCCTAAACAGTGTTGAAAGTGTTGTCCTGGGATGTAAAACATCCCATATATTCCCCAGGGAATGCATTTTTGCTTTCTGAGTGCAAGTGGCACTGAAAGGAAAAGAGGTCAAAATTGCAGGATACAAGGAATAATTCCCAGGCAAAATTAAGAGAAAGATGTGAGCACTCATCCTCTGCACTCTTCAAAAGGCAGGGAGCAAGGGAGCTTTAACAGCTCTAGCTGCAGTCTCTAAAGAAACTGTTTCCTTCATTTTCAACTCTGCCAGAAGAAAACGAGCAAGAGAATGCAAAGTCAATCAAAATCAGTTAAAAACTCATAATTATTTATTTGCCTTGGGGATGTCGAGAGGCCAGTGGATCTGAGATCAACACAAAAGCATGTCTTGCAGCAAAAAACATGGTTCTCAGGCATGAACCCCTGTTCACCTCCAAAAGGGAAGTTTCTCCCTTCTGTGTTCAGCAAGGGAAGTTTGTTTAATTTAATCATGAATATTTTCAGCATGTGTGCTTGTCCTGGGTTGCAGTGTGGGGGGTATCCAATGGTATGTATTCTATTATCATCTCCACAAGCTGTTAAAGCAGCTTGGGCAGTGATCGTTATCACCTTGTCCCTCCCTCAGGGCAATCATGATGGCTCCCTCAGGGGGCTGTCTCTGATTAATGGGCTGTCAAGGACCCATGCATGACACATCCTCCCAGTGATCCTTATCACCTTGTCCCATGGTGAGGTGACTCACCCCAGGGGTGGGGAGCCAAACATGCTCACAGGGATATAAGCAGGTAGCCCTTTGCCTGCTGGATTCCCAGAGGACAAGAGCTGCTGCTGGGCCTTCAGGAGAGGACCGGATCTGCGGGATCACTGCTCCAACAAACCCATCGCTCCAGGAGGACTGCAGCCACCATTTAATCGGACTACTACTACACCCTGACTGACAGGTTGTCAGGGTACTTTCTGACTCTGTCAGGTTACTTTTTGTATTGTTGCATTTGTGTTGTTTTGTTGTGTTGTTCATATTAAATTGTACTTCTGATTCAGAGTCTCTCACCAGTTTGCTTTTCAAACCAGCACAGTGCTGCATCATATTTGCATGAAGGTTTGGGGTCTAAATTCCAAAGGGGTTTGGACCTCAAAACTCAGGGATATTCAGCATGTAAGCCAAGGAATTGGAAGCATGGATATTGTGCTTAAAATGAAAATATCAAGTCATTAAACATCCCCTGTTTTGATCTCCCTTCCTGCAAATAAGGAATATAACAGCACATCATCCTCTATGATAAAGGAGATAGTTCCTAAGGTGTACAGAGCATTCTGAACCCCAAAGTGATATCTAAGCATTGTTTCATTTTATTTGGGCTGGTCTGGTTTTTAGTCAAAACGAGAGAAAACCAAAAGGATCTTGAGTCAGTGATGCTTTTGTTTTTTGTTTAAATTTGAAGCCCTAAAAATTAAAGGGGATGAGGTGATGTTGAGACAGGAAATATAAACTGAAACTAAAAAGACTTGAAGAATCCCAAGAGAAATGATAGGTGTGTCTTCAACTCTAATGATCTGAGCTCACCCCAAAGTGGGAAATTGTACCTTTCCAGGTGATAAAAATAGAAGAGCTTCCCTTGGGACTGATGGGTCTGGTCACCTCAAAAGTTTTAGTTTTTAAAATGATAATCATATCATCGACTTCTTCTAACAGAGGATTTTGTTTGGTTTTTTTTTTGTGGGGAGAACCAGACAGCTTTGAATATCAGTTTTCAAGGGGAAACTGAGGCTTACAGCTGTAACCTGAGTTGCCACAGGTTATTCATACATGGCTTTGCTGTTCCAAAAAGCTTAAATCTCACAATTTCTTGGCTAGTGCTTTATCCTCAAGGCTATGTTTTTCCAGAGTCACCTACTCGGTTGCTCAGGATTTTATATTGAGAAGAACCAGAAGGCAGGAGCCACATGACTGCTATCTCTCTGCACTGGCCCTGCTGCTCTGCCTGGGCTGCCTCCAGCCTCTGCTGGGAATTAAGGGGCTTTAGGTTCTGTTTTGTCTCTGCTGCAAACTAGGCTTCCTGGCTGGCTGTTGGCTATCTCTTCATGCTTGCCACTGTTACTACTCTGTTTCCTGTAATTTTAGGTCCAGCTCTTGCAGGAGTATGAAGGTGTAGGCTGAGGTCCAGTTTTAAATATTGGATTTCTGTCCTGCTGTGACTCAAAGTCTTGAGGTTTGTTTTTTTAAATTTCCAACCTGGGTGCTGAGACAGCTGATACAGGGAGTTAGGGAAGGCAAATGTCCTTAAAGCACCCCTAAAGGTGAGAACCTAATGAGAACCACCAGCTAAGACAAGCATGGTGGCCTTGCACCAACACCCATACCTTTTGTGTCTGGGAGATGTGGGAACCTCAGGATGGAGGGGCTTAGGTCTACATGGAATCATAGAATATCCTGAGTTGGAAGGGACCCAGGGGGATCACAGAGTCCAACTTTTAGTCCGGCACAGGACAGCCCCATGAATCACACCGTGTGCCTGAGAGCATTGTTCAAACACTTCTTGAACTCTGTCAGACTTGGTGCTGTGACCACTTCCCTGGGGAACCTGTTCCAGTACCTGACCAACCTCTGGGTAAAAAGAGCCTTTTCGGAATATCTAACCTAAACCTCCCCTGACACAGCTTTATGCTGTTTCCTCGGGTCCTATCACTGGTCACCAGAGGCTTCAGGCTGCTCTCATATCTTTGACTCTTCATACTAGTGATGTGTTTGGTCTTCCTTGGCCAACAAGTGGCAGCATGTTGCAGCAATAGTCCCTGAATGTGTTCCCCCTCATGTCAGCATGGTTGGGCAAGATACAGCACTGAGGAAGCTCCTCTTTAAAGGTAGCAAAATTACTTTGCTCTTTATGAGGCCAAGATGGGCAAACGTGATCCCTTAAGTTTCACTACTAATGGTCTTGTGCCTGCTGGAGGTTGAATTATCCAGATATTGAGAGATCCGGTGTTCCTGGATTAGTCCAATATTTGGATGGGAGAGCTTTTGAGGGCCTTAGGTTCTGTTGCATAAATCACGGAGTCACAGTTGGATACCTCAGGTATGCTAGAGATGATCCTAATATTGGCTTGAAAAACTGGTCTCAGGCCCATTGGAGAAGTCCTGTACTAAAAAGATTTCTTGCCCTTAAACATGGGAGGAGGGAAAGAATCACAGAGGATTAAGGGACTTCCCAAATACCAAAAGCTCTCCGAGGGAAAGCAAGTCAAGGACCCCAAAATTTCTCAGTGTCACACCAATAGTGTAGTCATGAGAAGACTGCATCTTCCCTTAGCACAACATGCAGATGTAAAGTATTTTGGAACCTCGCTACAGGGAGTGGAAATGTGAAATGATATGGTTCTGGAGTGGCTTGGTGCTTAAAAGCTCCAGCCAGAGGTGAAAAATTGTACCTGCTGCTCCTTGACCTGCTGCAGGTGCCATCCTGAGAATGGGCATGTTGGGGGATCTCCTGGGGCTTTCACTGCCAGCTACAAAATGGGGAGCGTCCTCATTCTCACTATAGGATGAATGGTTGGTTTTGTGGGAAAGTGATACCCCAGGGGGATGCACAATGTTCAGGAGACAGCTTAGATGCCATTAGCTCAGTGTTGTCACTCCCAGCTCCCACATCTCAAAACAAACCCAAAAAATGCAAACCCCTTCCAGGTTTTCCATACTGTGCCACCTTCCCATTAACTTTATTACAGTTCATTTTTATTCTTAACTAGGGAATTCTAATTTAATGGTGTATTGGACAGATTCCACTTGACACCATTCCCCTTTCTTTCTGTCCTATTTTGGTAGAATAATGTTAGATGATCTTTAGCAAATCCTTTTTTGTTTAAAATAAAATCTGAATGGAGGAATCAGATTGATTGCTGTTTCCTTGTGCTCTTCTGTTCTCTGGAACATCTTTCCATTGTAGTAACATCAAATGTAAAGACTGAGTAACTTGACCTGGCAGGTGTCAACTCTCGGGAATACAAATGTTCAGCTGTAGAAAATATCTCTGTTGCAGCGGCGCTGTGGAAGCATTTAGGTAGAGGATAATGGATGGGCTGCAGTAAAAGAATGACTCCACAGAGGTGCTTCATGGTGAGATCATAAACCACGAGAGCAGAGCGTGAATGGGTTGGTGATGTCAGCCAAAACCTGTGGTGTAATTCATCTCCTCACAGAAGACTTCTCTCTGGCTGTTGTTGTTGCTGCTTTTAATTATTCTCAAATTTGGAGGTCACATTGCAGGGTGACTGCAGCAGCATTAAAGTCCGAAATGCTGCTGCATTTCAGTTTTAGGTGAACTTCTGGTTTCTGTTTCCACTGTCACAAAGTATTTTTCATTCACAAAGCATTTCTTCCTTTCTGAAGACTGCAAGTGAACTGCTTGGATGGAGAAAGAGTCGTTCTCTATTACTCGGGTTCACAGGCCCAACTGCTGGAAAGATCAACACAGCCTTTGCTTTGGGGCACCCATTACCATGCTCTGCCTGTTACCTACCTACATGTGCAGATGTGGGTGTAGAAAAATGGGGAACTTAAGACAGGCAATGCTTATGTTGTTCAGTGGTTGCAAGCAGAGGAATGATCATGCATGAAAACATTAAATCTGCTTGATTTTGCTCTGTTGTAGAGTCAGGCTGCAATGGGAAAACATATGCATGAATCAGAAGGTACTGTCTTCAGGAGGATCATCTCCACTGTGTTTGTGAGAGACTCAGATGTAGATACATGGCTAATGGAAGGGCTCT
>NW_008692277.1:5514-6308 GCF_000695815.1 Acanthisitta chloris
TTCTGGGAAGCATCCTGGGCTTATCTGTGCCCTGCTGCCTCAGAAAGAGGAGGTGTGCTTTTCTGCCTCACCTGCCTTTCCCTGCAGGAGCTTCCCCACCATGATGCCATGGAGCTCTAATAGTAATTATTGAAACCTCTTTTCTCAGTGGTGTCTGCCTTGAGACAAACCAACAGTATGGCTTTTGATACCCATCTCAGTGCGAGACACATGTTTTTGCTCACACGCTTCTGTGCTCCCTGCATTTTGTACTCTGCAGACAAACACGAGCTGAATTCTTTTCCCATTTCTTGGAGACAAATACATGCAAAACTAGGGAAGAGGACTGGAATGCAATTAAATTCCGTACTGGCGCATGCACCAGCCTCTGCAAATGTATGCAATGTCACGTAAATTAAAAAACAAAGAAAGCAAAATCAGAAAAAGGTGTTGAAAAAGTAGTTTTTCTCCTCCCTTTTCAGTCTGCTGTGTAAATGGCTGTCCTTTTTAGAAAAATACTTCTTGGCTAATCTATTGCTTTTTAATCTTGAAGTTTTCATTTCAGCTTGAAAAACAAACATGACTTCTGTTATTCGCACAGCTCTGCTCCCAGACTTTCTCCCCACCCTGGCACAAATGTTTTGTGATGATGAGCCATGCAGTTTCTTGAGCTACCCTCTTCTCTTTTTCCTTTAAAAAGAAACAATTCCTGCTCTCAGCAGCTTTGTCCTGGTTCCAGCCAGGACAGTGTTAACTTTTGCAGCAGCAAGGAAGGCCACACTAGGACCCTAGGGGTATTTTATATCACGTCCATC
>NW_008692277.1:6357-6872 GCF_000695815.1 Acanthisitta chloris
GTTCCGGTGCCTGTTCAGTCAGGTGCAGGGTGTGAGGACGGGCAGTGCTGGGTTCTGCATGGTGAGTGATCGTGTGTGAGTCATTTGCCTGTCTTGTATGCTCTTTTATTAATAAGGTTGTTACTCTTAATTTTCTTACTTCATTGCTGTTTTCTTAGTAAATAATTCTTATTTCAACCCCCGATCTTTACCTTTTGTGCTTCCAATTCCCTCCATCAAAATAATTTGCTATTAGCCCAAGCCGTGGGCTGCCAGCTTTTTCAAGAGTATGCTATGGGAGATGGTGTCAAAGGCTTTGCTGAAGTCCAGGTAGACTATATCCACAGTCTTCCCCTCTTCCACCAGGCAGGTCACCTGATCATAAAAGGAGATCAGGTTGGTCAGACAGCACCTGCCCTTCCTAAACCCATGCTGGCTGGGTCTGATGTCTTGCCCATCCTGTAAGTGCTGTGTGATCGCACTTAGGATGATCTGCTCCATGACTTTGCCCGACACTGAGGTCATGCTCACACGTC
>NW_008692278.1:0-58441 GCF_000695815.1 Acanthisitta chloris
CTGAGTCCTCCCCCGCGCGGGGGGGACAGGACGAGGCTCCCGAGGGAGCTGTGCTCGCCCTGAGCCCTGTCTCGCCTTCCCCGAGCGCTCGGTCTGGGTTAAAATCCTGTGTTTGTAGAGTATTGAGGGATATGCGTTTTGTGAGCGAGGGGTGGAGAGCAGATGGAATACTCGTCTCACGTTGAGTAGATTCCTAGCTCATTTGGCTTTGGTGTTTTCTTATCACTCCTCGTAGTAACAGCTTCTAATTTTAGCTCTCTCGTCCCTCCTCAGCCCCATCGGCTCTCTGCCTTAACTTTCCTTTGGCCGTTTCCCGTCACTCCCTTCTCCTTGTCGTGCCACTGTTTGGTTCTTTTCAGTATTTTGCCTTCCATCCTCTTCTGATAAATGCCAGAGCACTCATCACTGTCTTTTGTTCTTTCCCATGAGGCTTTTCCCCAGAATGTTTTGCGGGAAGACTGAAGGAAATAATAGAGTGAAAAATTTCTGTTTCCTGTAGCACCAGTTACAGCTGTAAGTGAAGGTGGAGAAGTAGGTTTTGTAAGTGAAATATTGATCAAGTAACTTCTGTGAAAAGTAAGGATGTCTGCCTTGGACCTGGTTGGCAAGTTATGGGCTTGTTCATCCCATGGTTTGACTGTTCCTGTGTATCTCCCTTTAGGAAGGAAGGCTCTTAGAAAATTGAGTTAAAATTTGAAATTAGGTAAAAAGCTCAGAGTTCACCTTTCTCTTAGTAGTATCAGCCAAGGATCTGGTAGCCCCATCTGCTAAAAAATAATCAAGGCTTAAATGATAATATTGCACAATTTAAACCAAATTTGGCATTGCAGGGAAAAAAAATCTTAAAAGATGACCATCTCTGAGTTTGAATTAGATGCCTGGGTAAAGGGAGGCTCAGGTTAATGCTGTTGTGGCTGTCAGTGTGTATTCTCCTCCAGGCCTGTGGCAGGCAGGTTAGGAGGCTGTTGAGGGTTTTCCCTCTTCAGCTGGAGCAGGTCTCTGATCACAATGCTTGTAACCATGTTGTGTGCAGATGTGGCAGAGCAGCTGCAGAGTCGCTGCTTGGGTTGATGTTGCTTCTGAGGAGAGGCACATAGAGCAGAGCCCCAGAAAAAGAGTTACTGAGGGTTGTTAGGTCTCTGGGATGGTCAGCTACATGGCATTTTGCCTGATGGGAGTTGAGACACAGAGGGAACATGAAAGGCTTGAGGGGGTGGTGGCTGGAGGGCAGGGGAGAAGAAGGGACATGAGTGGACTTGGTGGGGTGGGATGAGGAACAAAGGGGCCGTTGTGAACATGGATAAGAGCAGAAATTATGCTTGGGAGCCAAGGGGCACAGGGCACAGATTGTACAGAATGAATTCAACAGAGTGAGATGGCTTCTAATATTTATTATTTCCCAGGCAATCAGTCTAAAACCATTTGAGCATGGTGGCTCTGACATCCTTGGGTTTGGCCACAAGCCTGGCTGGAGCAGCCATCCCTGTGTGCAGACTCTCATGCTGCCCCCTGCACCCTGTGCATGACTGCCCTGTGATCCAGGAGAGTGATCTAATAGAAAATGAGCGTGGAGAGCAGGGAAAAGAGGTAGAGATTGCTTCAGCAGCTAAGTTACACAACCAGAGCTTGAAGGAAGCCCCTGAGGGATCTCCGTTATGGAAAGGGACTGTTCAGCAGTCCTGAGTCCTGGGGAGCTGGAAACAGAACTGAGAGTCTGGCCCAGAGGTTTCTCTGTTGCTGAAATATCCTCTGCTTTAAATAGTTCATGATTGTTATAAGCTCAGAGTTTCTCAGGCTTGACTCTGAGCTTGAATAGGCAAAGGAATTAAGTGGCATATGTTGCTAATGTTTTTAAACAAAAAAAATCCAGGGCATTTATGAGAAGTGCGTGAGAATGGGAGCTGAGGGGAGGAGCAAGGGAAGGAATGTATGGTTATTGCTGTGTCTGTGTCCAGCTTTTCCTCTGGAACCTTACGTTACTGTTTAAATGAATGAATCTGCTGGACATTCCAAAGCAGAAGGTTAACAGTTCCAGTCTTTTACTTTGCAGGTAGCTTTATAAACACAGAACTGCAGGATAGTTTGTACAGGCTCAAGAAGAGGAATGTCACGTAGGGGAGCTCTAGACAGCTTCTAAGAATATTTCCATTGAGACTGTAACAATACAGCTTTGGGAGCATCTCGAATACTGAAAGGCAAAATAGGTAGTATATGTTAGTAAGTTGTGTTGTTACTAAGTGCAAAGTCAGTTTCTGTATTGTGCAGGGAGTATTTACAAACATTTGTTTCTGCCTTTCCCTTTCAAAACCGTGAAATAAGCAGGTTTTGTGCTAGCCAAACCAGACTAAACTAAGGATCAATTTGTTTTAAATTCTGAAGAACATTTTTCATTCAACCATGTAAGAATTTGTATTTTCTCTTTACCAATTTGAGCATTTTCCGGCGGCCTCTAAGATAAGTATTGTTCCCACATAGTGAGGGCAGTGGGACTTTCCTGGGACTCTCCTCCCAGTTCACTTGATGTGGAAATTTCAAAGTCATATGAACTACTTGAAAGTTGTTTAAGACTTGCAAAATTGAAACGGACGCATAATTATCAAAGAAAGAAAGAGTAAAATCTAAGGCTCCTACAACTTTTACTCTGTGGTACCTAAACTTTAAATTCCCTTGTCAGAAAGACAACAAACTACAGAATTGGGAGGAGGAGAGGACATGGGTCACTGGTACGAAACCTTAACCTTTAAAGGGCATGGGATGCTCCATGGGTGCTTGAGGAGGATGATGTTGAGTTTGTGCAGAGATGTGATGGTAATGCATGCTGAGGTCTAAGAATCAAGCTCAGCTCCTGACCTTTGAAGCTTCTGAAGGGAATATCTTTAGCTACTGCTGCAGTTCGTGTTCCTAATGGTGTGATGCCTATTTGAAGTCACGACACCACCTAAAATATCTGCCTTAATTGCTGCTCATTTACGAGTGCTTGGGTGGATGCCAGAATGAGACTTCTGGGTTTCTGTGTCCTGCTTTTGACTTTTTAATTCTATGATACGAACATTGTTTAAGAAATCAAGTTCTGTCTTAATGGAAGTTGTCACTATATTCACTGCTCTCTGTCATGGGCTGTTTTAAGGGGCAGCAGTTTGAATTGTGCCTTTCCAAATATTGAAATGCCTGTCAGCCTCAGCAGAGGCATCAAGAGGAGTTTCTTTCTTTTTCGTAGGAATGATTTAGTCTTGATGATTATGTTGTCAAATCATGAGCTGCATCTGTGCATTAGAAAAGTCATGAAACCTTTAATAAAAGTCTTTCTGTGGCATGAACATTGAAAATCTGAATTCATGTGGTTTTGTTTAAAGACACAAAGAGAGGAAAATCAAATTCTCAAGCAGCTGCATGATTCCCAGAAGTTTTGACCTCTGAAAGCAATATGCAGATGAATTATTTTTTTTAAAATTTATTTGTGTGAGGTTTTTTTATTGCAATTTCACATTTCATCTTGTACACTTAATACATTTTTGTGAAACTGTGAAGAAAAAATTGGTTTATGAGTTTCCTAGGTGGAATTGTATTAAATTATCCTTGAGGCTGAAATATTTCTCAGTACGTGGTAAGATAAGATTGTACTTTTCAGTATGAAAATGCACATCATTTTGAGGGGAGGGTTATAAATGGAAACTGCACTCTTGGTGAAGTATCCCAAAACCAAAGTCACTATTTCTTTTGGTTTCAGAATCTCCATCATTAAAGTAAAAAATATTTTACCAGAGTTAATTCTCTGAACAGAGAGTAATTTTAAAAGGAACATCTTTGTGAAACAGTTGAGCTTAAAGTCTCCTTATCCTTTTCAACACAGAAGGATGATGACATTGAAGAGGGAGATCTTCCTGAACACAAGAGGCCTCCAGCACCAATAGATTTCTCAAAAATTGATCCAGGCAAGCCTGAAAGCATCCTGAAGCTGACAAAAAAGGGGAAGACTTTGATGATGTTTGTCACAGTGTCAGGAAATCCCACAGAAAAGGAGACAGAAGAAATCACTAGCTTGTGGCAGGGCAGTCTCTTCAATGCCAACTACGATGTGCAAAGGTGAGCTGTCGTACACAGGAGAAAGTTCTTGCTTTTGCAGAACCCTTGGTTCCTTCTTCCTGCAAACCTTTTAACTGTTCAGCCAATTTGTTTCAAGTCAATCTACAAAAATCTTGGTGTGGTGCACAAGTCTTTTTAACATGCACAGTGTGTGTGTTTATAGCCTAGTTTGTTTTTATCTCATTACGTTTCGGCTATTTATCTGTTCTAGCTGCTGTAGCAGCCTTTATGTGTGTGATGGACAACATCACACTTGGAAGACTTGTCACCACAAAAGGCTTTTTCTTCTGCTGGCGTAAAAATGCGGTTTCTTTTTTTTTCTCTGAGAGGGAGGATCATTTTGAAACAGAAGAATGTTGTGCCCTTGTATTGGGGCTGAGAAGGCAGTAAGTTTATAAAGCAAATTTAATGCCCATTAGTGGATTTTACGTAGTGCCAAATTAGTGCTTAAGTTTTCTTCATATTCATGCCTCCTTGGTGATTTATAAACTTACTACATTTTATTCTTATGTGTCCTAGAAAATTGTTCTCTTGTCCTAATCCCCAGGCAACAACAAGACGACCAGCTGCTTGCTCTTAAACATATGCCTCAGTCATGTAGGTTCTCTGAATTAAGCAAATACTATAGTGTTTGAAAAGCACAGAGTTAACTGAAAAAATTATGGCTCTTTCCTCTAGGTTTATTGTTGGCTCCAACAGAGCCATCTTTATGCTGCGCGATGGTGGCTACGCCTGGGAGATCAAGGACTTCCTGATAAATCAAGAAAGGTGTGCAGATGTTACCCTGGAAGGTCAGGTTTATCCTGGCAAAGGAGGAGAAGGAAATGAGAAAGTGAAAAACAAAACAAAACCTGAAAAAGCAAAGAAGAAGAAAGATGCAGAGAACAAATCTAACAGCGTCAAAGAGGACAACCGAGCGACCAAAGAGAGAGAGGAGCTATGATGGACATATTGCCCAGACTGAATCCTGCTCTGCTGCTTCTTGAAGGGAATTTCCTTGTGAGTCCTGGGTTTATTGAGGGGGGGAAGGAAAGAAGCAGAGACTACTGTGGTTTAAATTTTTGTGTTGAAATTCACCAGTTTTCTCATTACTGTTGGCCTTTTGTTTAATTACAGGAAAGGTAATGCTTCATACCAGCAATTGACTACTTTAGTTAGTAATTTTTTATGCTTTTGTTGGTGTTTAATATTAACATACAAACCTGTGTGTCTAACATCACAAACTTAATTTAATGGATAAAAAGGATTATGGTCTTAGAATACACTGATGTTCATGTGTAGTCCATCTTGGGTGTGCAGGTTGGGCATTGATTCACAGCTGCTGCCAGACAGTCAAGTGCAGTGGGAAAAGATTCTCTTGGAAGCTAGTTTGATAGACACAGTTGGCACAAAACTGGCCAAAGTTGCAAAGAATAGTGTTACAGTGGCCAAAGATGCCTGAAGTAACAGGGTTTGGACTAGTTATGTTTGGTTAGGCTGCCTGTTTCTTTAAAATAAACAGAACCTGTTGTGTCCTAAGAAATCCATGGAAGTGCTTCGGAGCATGATAGAAGCTAGGCAGGTACTTGGCTAATGCACTCCAGATCCATGCAGAAAGGAGATTCTGTGCCCTCCAGAAGTGATGCTGGGATGTTAATGGAATTACAGCATCTGCATAAACAGTGTCAGGGTGAAAGGGAGAGCCAAATTCAGGGCATTCAGGTTGCTGCCAAAGAAGTGTGCCTGTGGAAGCACATGTTGCATGTGCCCCTTTAACTGGACAGTGAGCTAGAGGAAATAGCTTTAAGTCTGAAGTTAATTTGGTTTACTGATTTAATGGTTTGTTTAAGTATTTGGAAGAGCACTAGTTACAGAACTGAGTTACACTTTGAGTTAGACATATCACTGACTGATGCTTAATAACCAGATCATATTATTTCTTGAGGGTACAGATTCCTGACTGATGTGGTTGATTATGAGTGACCATTTGATTTGAATACTCTGAAGTTTGATGCATGGGAGCAAATAGTTTGTATAATTGGGAAGGTTTTATTATTCAGATTGTAGTCAGTCAATTGCATTACTTAGAACTGTTTCCCTTCTGCCTTACTACCTGTAGGGACTAAATGCACCTAGTAGTATGGTCCATATCATTTTCCAGAGGATGAGCACAGTGTTAACTGTCTTCATTCAGTACTAGTAAGATGTTACTTTTACTCTTTATTAAGGTGCTAAAATCCAAGTGTTTTGGATAAAAGGTCCTAACTGAACCATAATGGTTGACCTTGTGGAATACTTCAGTATCAAAAGTATGAAACTGTGACTGAGTGCTTGTTCAGAAATAGAAGATGTCACTAAACTTAACTGTTTCACTGAGTAGTAAACCCTTTTAAATAATTCTGCGTTTAGTTAGGTATTCAAGAGGCAGAGTAACTCATCTTCGGTTTCTGTGTATAAGGACTAAATGATGTTGATGAAGGTTCCAGGTGATCTGCTTTATTTAGTTTTAATTATATTTGTATGAATTTAGGATTAAAGAAACCTTTCCAGCTGCACTTCATTAAACAAGTCCGTGCCTGTTTCAGTGGAAAAATGGAAATCCTGTGTTTCTTCAGGATTAACTGTATTACTTTTAGATTCTAGCATTAATCCAAATGTGCAGTGGAGCTGAGAAGAGTCTCAGTAGATATTTGGTTAGGAGAGATGTGGAGTTCATTTCTGGTTCATAACTAATTTATCATTTGCTCATGTATTCTGGGTTTGCACCACCCTTTTTAAACAATATTGCTTCTCATCTCAGGAGAACTGAGGTCAGATGAAACTATAAAAATATTAATGAGGTTTTGTTTTTTACAACATAAATCTATGGTATAGAGATGACAATTCAGATTTTGATCAGAAACAGGTGAAAATGCAGTCTTTGTAGCTCTCCTAATATTATGAAACATAAACATTTATTTTTTTGACAAATTGAGTTGGAGAATGAGAAACAATTGCTGCACTGTAGCTATAACGCAGCCTTTGAGAATAAATACTTTAGTTATGCATAAATCTGCATTTGCAGTAGGTTGGGTCTTTCCTCTTTGCAGTTAAAAGCAGCTTTGTTGGAATTCAACCAGCCAGTTGACCAGGATTTTTTTTTGGATTGGTTGTTTCTGGGTCATTCAGTTGCCCATGCCCAATGCAGGCATGGCTTGAGCCACATGGCTTACATTTTCACGTGTTTGGGTTTGGGGGTGGGTTTTTGTAGGTTTTTAGGAGGTGAAATGACTTGGCAATTGCTTTTTCGATATAAAATACAAAATGCTGCCTTCAAGTAGTTTATTTGGTTTTTGTCTTCCATTTTTCTTCCCCCTTTTTCATGCTTTGCACTCAAGTAATGCTGAAATACCCTAGTAAGTATAATGAGGCATTCTGGCAGGAGCTGCTTTACCAGCCAGTCTTTCTCTGGTATCACAGTTCTTTGCTCCAAAACACCTTAGATTGCCTTTTAAAACTAGTGAAGTCCTTGAGACCCTTGCACTAGTTCCTGGTACAGTGTTACATGAGCAAATGTTATTTGGTAATGATTTAGGAGGCCCAAACACAATATCACACACACATATATATGTGTAAAAATAAGTATCTCCCAAAAGTTCCTTAAGGCCACTAATGTTCCATAAGTACCTCAGAGATGGGTTCTTCACTGGAGTCCCCTCAGGCTTTACAATAACAGGATTTTTTGGCTCTATATCCAGGGCATTCAGATACCGCCTTTAAAACTAATTTCAGCAATTAGAGTGGTAATTGGAGCTCTTACTATTTCCTGTTTTCAGTTCCATACCAAGGTACATGGAAAATCATGTTTTCATGACAGGTACATAGAAAATCATGTTTTTGAGACATCTGCTGTCTTTCTCCCATCAGTTTAGTGGTTTCTCTGTTCTAGTGCTATAACTAACTTTGCTAAGTTACTGTTATATTTTTAACCCAACTGTTCTTCTCAGAAAAAGCAGTTTGTCAATGATACTACACAAGATGTGGTTGCACTTTGTGAAAAATTTCCAATGGACAATCAACTTTTTATATAATAAAATACTGGAAAAAATATTCTGGGTTTTGGGGTTTCTTTTGTGGGATTTGTGGGGTTTGTTGTTGTTGAAGATAATCCTAATATATACTGTGTACATCACGTGTTTTAGCAAAAAGAACTTCAATTTAAATTCCAGCCTAGAAGAGTACAAGTGCATCCTTTGTTCTTGAGGGCTTAACTCCATCAAAAAGGAAAGTAGGGAATTTGATGTTTAAGTTGCCAGGACCAGGGCTCTGTGATATCAATGTCTTGCCTCTCTCCCTTTCTTGTTGTACTCATCACTTGCTGGCAGGTAAGTTTGTGGTTCCCATTTCTTTTTCAGCTTCATAGTTTGCCTTTAGCTTTTTTTTTGCTGCACTTACAACTGATGCAGTCCCAGTTTTTTAAATTCTATCTTTAAGTCTGTTGTGACACTTACAAACTACAACAGGATTTCTGACCTTGACTTGCATGGTCAAAGCATTTCTTTGAGCAGTCAGGTCAGCCTTGACTTTCAAGAGACTCTACATTCCTGTCACTGTTCCTGAATTCTTTCAATACTCTCCCAAAAAGGAAATCATAAATTAAAACACTGTTTTGTTAAGATATAGAACAACCTACTTTTATCTGATATTTGGCCACTGTTCCTGAGCTTAGAAATTACATCCAGTCTTTGTGGCTCAGTTCCTTTTCTATTTGAGGAGTAACACTGTTTGCCTTTTCCAGAGGTTTTTCTTTTTAATTACATTGGACAATTACAGAAACTGAAAGAATCTGTGCCTGAACAGTGGGAGTGCCCTGGGTTTAAAATGCCTGTTTCTTTGATACTCTCATTTCTCTCCTTCCTAGGATTGCCATCCTGCTAGGTCCACTGGCACTTCTATTTCATAATTCTCCCTCTGGCATAAAATGGACTGTTTCTGCCATATGACTATTTACTATCTTCCATCCTATGCCATTTTAACCCCACTGAATTCAGGTAATACCAAATTGCCAGGAAGGCTAGAGCTGCTTGGATTCAAGAAGGAAAAACACTCCACTTGGATTTTTGCATGATGGTATTTTTTTCCTCCAGTAGAGAAGTCAGGTGGTGTGAGGGCTGGCTCTGGAGCAGAAGAGCTCTGTGCAGTGCAGTTTGTGATTAGCATTTGAAAAGCTGATGTAACACATTACAATCAGGCATTACACAGCATGTCAGCCTTTGGCCAAGGACAGCTGCTAAATGCTTTGGTTCTTTCCTGTGTGATGCTACTTAATGGACCAGTATTGTCACTGCTGATACTGATGTTGGCTGGTTTATCAGTGCTGTTGTATCAGTTGCTTCTGTAATATGAAAACCAGATCTGTTAACCATCATTTGTATTAACAATAATAATTAATTTCTTTACAAAATGGAGCTACATATATATTTTTTAAATGCTGTTATTACACAGGTATTGGTATTTTGGGAGGGAGAAATGGGACAGTAAAAGGAGCTTCAGCCTCTTCCCAGTCTTACTGGTAAAGGCCATCACATACAGTTCCTCAGCCCACAGTCTTGCCTTGGAGCTGCTGCTAAGAGGACAGTCCTCATGCCAGAGGTTTCCTGCTCACCCACTGATCCCTCACACCTCCCTCTACATGATGGCAGAGTCTTCCCACCTTGTGAAGTGCTGTAATTCATCCTGTTGGGATGCCTGTGGATACCCTGGCTCTGAAAGAGCAGCATAAAGGTGAGCTGTGGTCAGAGTTCCTGGTATACAGGTGGCTCAGTCCCTGCTGAGGCTGTGACAATAATCCTATTGACAACATCCTTGGCTTAAGCATGGAATAAAATGGGGAAGGAATGTGTTGCTTTTTGGCACTTCTCAGAAACAAACTTTTTTCTTTCCTACTCAACTTCAGATTTGTAACAGGGCAGACAGAGCTCAAGAGATACCCCAATCTGTAGTGGTACCAGTTGAATACTAGAGAAGGACTACAGAAAAGCAAAAATAAAAGGCATTAATTTCTTGAGGTGTTGCTGTCAACTGACAGTCCCTTGGGTTTCAGGTGAGGTATCTGTGCTTTACGAAACATTATGCTGTACTATAGGAGAGGAGATGATGTTACAGCGATGTTGGTAATTTCATCATGATCTCACTTTACACCTTTGACAAGAGGAGAGATACTTATTTGTAAGGGACTTCTTCCAGAGCAATTTCCCTTTGAGTCCTGTCACTGCTCCCTTATCACAGGCCCCTTGCTGTGTCCTGGTACCACGCCTGATGCTCCATCTGAGACACACTTGGAAATTGCAAATTATCCTGTTTGCAAAGTGATGGAGCTCTCCCTTGGGTTTTGTTTTTATGGTAATACAGGGAATGCACATGTCGGGTTCAGCTCTATAGCTAAGGGATCACCACAGGGAGGAGTGTCCCAAGGTGTGTTTTGTGAAGAAGCCATGCAAGAGGAAGGAAGGGTGTAGCCACAGTAGTGGTTTCTACACATCCCCTCCCCCATCCTTTGGTCAGAAATAAGGTGTGGTAGCAGAACAGTCTCTGAGCCAGCTGCTCAGACAGCCTTTTGGGGTAGAAAAAGTCTGGACACATCATAGCCGCTTCAGTTCCTGGTGGTGATGGACTGACTGGTCCAAAGGGCTGCAAGGGTTGCGTAAAAATCACTTAGTTTGGGGACATGGGCAAACATTGTTTCTTAGGATCCAGTGGCTTTAGGAGAATCAAAGCTCTGTGAAGCAGTGGAGGGAACATCCCTACGTCTTGTAGCTGCGAGCAGAAACTGTGACGGCTCAGTTGGGCGCTCGCTGCTCAGAAGAAACTAAACAGGAGTTGACGCTCAGCTGGGAATATCACTGTCATGCTGGGATAAAGAGGCGTTGGGAGCGCGGTGGGAAAGGATCCCGCAGGAAAGGGAGAGAGGGGGAGCGGGCGCTGCGCCCCAGGAGGCCACTAGAGGGAGCGCTCGGACAGGGAACGGGAGCCGTTAATTAATACCATATCACACATAGGATATCATAGAATATCATATATAATAGCATATCTCAATCTACTGTTTTGATACTTAATTAAAAATATATGTGCTTGGATCTTAGACCTGCTGATTGCTCTGTCAAAATATCCCATTCCTGTTTTGGACCCTCCGAAAGGTTTCATAGCAGACTCTGCTCAGCTAGCAGGATGAAAATGTTACAGTCAAAGTCATACTGAATGCGACAGTGAGATTCTCATAAGCCTTAGCTTCCCACTACAAAGACTTTATGCATAGTTTATATATTACTTCCACATATATACTTAGTCTATGTTCACCCTGTTCAATGAAAAAATAAGTTTTGCAAACAAAGGCACAAGATTTTTATTTTAATCTACTAATAGTCTCCCACCTGCCCCAAATACAGGCCTTTCCAATACCTGCCCACTCCTGTCTCCTTCCCTTCCCATCTTCCTCCCTCAGATCCTGCAAGGGCAGGCAGTGAAATGTGCTGTGTGGTCTGTGCAGACTGGCCAGCAAATTCACACGGGGATCATTTGGCCTCTTGGGTTTTGTCTTTTGAAATAAGTAGGGAGGCAAAAATAAAATAAGAAATTTGCACTGAATATTTATTTTGATAAACATTGTGTACTCCAAACAACTACATGTTATTTCAGTTGTAAGCCACAATCTGCTGGAACCAACGTCCCAAGAGCTCTTGTCATCATAAACCCAACAGTCAATGCATTACCACGGTCTGCGGACATAGAGAGCTTTCAAGTGCAAAGCAGATTATCAGAAAAGACATATTGCTGACCTCCTTAACAACCTGGACAATGCTCAGCTCCAGTAAAAATGCTTCATATGTCTGCAATTTAGTTGTCTTAGTGCCATTGTAATAAATTAATAGAAAATATATCTTTTTTTTCATTGGAAAGTCTATAAGAAAATGTACAAACATCTAACTCCGAAAAAGGACCAGCTGTTTCGGCGACAGGTCAAACGAGCATTCGAACAGAGGAAAAAAAACCCCAAACATCCAAACAAACAAAGAGACAAACAAAATGCAATCAAAACCCCTCACTCTACCAATGGCAACTGTGTAGGCAAACATGGAAACATCTGCAGTAATGAAACCTTACAAAGAGGGTCACTGCAGCTTGTGCAGGGACTGTACAGGATGGGCAAAGAACAAGCAGTCAGGTAATTCACTAGTCAGAATGTGCACATGCAGTTTCTAGAACAGTCAAAGATTAAACAGTAATCATATGGCACAAAGCTCTTGATAACTTTGATGGTATCAGGCTTCCTTCTATCTTCAGAGCAACACATTGACTCCATGCTGTGAAGGTCGATGGGAGCCCTTTGCGTATCCCTGGTGTGGCAGTGCTGGTACACAGCCACGATGCTCCACTATCGCTTGGGCTTACAGACTGCAGTGACTCCCTACTCCATATTCACAGTGTGAGACCCACCCAGGCTCCAAACCAGGCCTCTTGTGACCAGCTCTGCATGATAGAACAATCTACTTAAAAGTTTTCTTCTCTTAATAAGATGAGATTTTTAGGAAATAAAAAAAAAGCTTTTCCTAGAGCCAAGTCTTATGATTTCACCCTGAGAATTCCCAAAACAGTAAAATCAGAAGCTACACTTCAGCACAAAGGCAACGGCTCACAGAAGCTGAACCAACCAGTCTAGGGGATAGACCCACCTGGTGTGATCCTCCTGAGCATTTCCATACTTAGAGGGAACAGGAGAGGGGAAATTGTTGTGGCTAGCAAAGCACTGCAGAGGGCAACCCCTGCCCCAGGGGTCATAGAAAGCCAAATCCCACTCCAGGCACCTTCCAAGCCTGACTTTGCTGCCCACCATCTGTTAAGTGCTCATGAAAGAAATACTCCTGCTTTGGTCCATCTCTTGGAAGCAAGTGACAACAACACCAGTGCAATGGCATCAACAGAATTTCCTCAGGGTAGTGAAGACCCAGACTGACAGACTCAAGGAAATTCTTGTTAGTCTGTTCCCTCAACTTCAGGGCTCTGGCTCTGGTTTGGCTCTCAGAGAACATCAGACAAACAATGTTTGGATGAAAATGGTTGAGCTACCAGTGAGACTGACCTTTTCATGGAATAGTTTGTGAAATCCCCAAATCATCAAAAACTTTGAGGAAAAAAACCCACCTACTTTACTTTCCTTTTACAAGTGTTGCCCATTCATTCTGGAAACGGCACAAATGCCAGAAGGGTCTTCATTAACAGACTCTGGTTGGGAAGCAGGGAGGGAATGCTTGGCTCTTCTTTTGTCTTTTCTTTCCTTCCCAAATACAACACACATGACACTCAGTGAATTCAAAACAATTATACAGACTGAAAAGAACATTTCCAGTTTCAAAACCCAGGAGAGGCTTGAGGGGAATGTAACCTACAGGGCTATCTAAATTTTGTTCAGGGTTGCATTAACTTTCAGAGCAACTAATCTAAACCAGGCTCAGAGAGTAGAGCACCTGCCCAGCCTTTGGAATGACACACAAAATCCTTGCTTTTCAGTCTAGCTGCAAGGTAGCATTTTGGATACTGTGGGAGAAAATTACATAAACTTTACTTAAAATGGAGCAAAATAAAGTAGCCATCAGCAACTAGGATAATTTATGTGATCATGGGGACAGGCAGAGACAAAGTGGAGAAATAAACCCAGGTATTACTGGCAAAATGGACATTCAATGTGCTTTGAAAAACTCAGAATTCTGTCTTTTACACTTCCCCCCTGCCCTTAGGTTCCTTAGAACAGCCTCAGCCTCAAGAGAGGCCTTCATGGCACTTCTGGGCAACAGACAGAAATATCACTGAATACAAGAAGTGCTTTCAATATTTCACAAGGTATTGTTTAATTCCCCACCTACAAGAGATGTCCCTGTAGAGTCCTGATTCTTGCTAATCTGCCTTCATTACCCAGATACTGCTTTGCAGCAGGGGGAAAGGAGGTACAAGACATCCAACTAGTGTATGGGGATTCCCACTTTAGTTCTTCAGCTACCTGGTAAGACCTCTGCCACCTTTCATCCAGGTCTCATGTAACTCTTCCAGGAGGACCAAGGCACCATCCTTAGGCCTGAGGACAGGATCAGACACAGCAAAGCAGTCTGATCCCATTCCCTCTGATGTCCTGGGAAAGGTGAGGGCTGCTCACCCTATCTGATGCTGAATAATGTAAGTTCCAGTATGCCTAGTTAAAAGCTAAATGGCATGGCTTTAACTGGCAACCATAAACCCTCCAGACTGACCCTGAATATTATTATACAGAGGGAAAGGCTGTGTGGGAAAGGCTGAGAAAATACACGTGCTAATTGACATTGCTCACCTTCTAGCCTGCAGCTGCTTGTTGAAGGAAAATTTCCTATTTGCACAACCACTATTAAAACTCCTTGATCCATGGGGGGAAAAAAAGCAGTTTTCTGAGCAAGCAGAAAGATGTGGTTTCATCAATCTCTGCTGGCATGTTTTATCCGCTCCTTCTCTCATCTCTTCCCCAACTATGTGCCGTGGGTTGCACATAAAACACAGACCCCAAAGAGCTTGATCAAACCTCATAGAAGTTTTAGGATAAATGCTTACTGTCCAGTTACATTTCCCAGCACCTAGGTAATCATTCAGATATACTCTTTCTACCTTAGATTGTCAACCAGCCCTTGAACTGGCATCCCATGTTTATGTGAGCAGCTAGTTGCACTATGGAATAGAAAAAGTGTTTGGACAACTTAGAGGCTGGCAAAAGCAATAATCCTTGATGGCCTTCAGACTTTAAACTCCCCCTTTGAGAGGCAGCACATAAGTTAGTCTGTCACGGGAGTGCTGATAAAACCAACACCTGGTAAAACAGGTCAGATCTTGCTTAGTAACACGAGAGTCGACCCAGCGTCGGTGCGTGAGCCCGCGGTGCTGAGCTGGCCATCACGGGGCACACGTTCATCACAGAGCAAGGCTTTTCTGTCACATGTGGCCACTCTAGCTACTTACAGTAAGATTTCTTTTTGAACAGCAACAACAACAACAAAATGCTACACCTGTGGCGCAGGCTGGCGAGGCGCCTGCGGCGAGCAGTCAGTAGTCCGTCCCATGGGGCAGTGCTGGCAGCCAGGAGGCACAGCAGGGTGTCCTCATAACTTCATTTTCTTCACCACAGGAATTGGCAGTGCTTGGTAGATTTTAGCTGAGTCCTCGTTAGTGACCAGCTTCACCCAGACAGGGCGGAAGCTGCCCTTGAATCCCACAAATGCCATTTTTTCTGCAAATAAGAGCAAATACGTTAGGAGTGCATCAGGGGTGCACCAAAAAACCACCTGTGGGCATGGCTGCACCCTGTGGTTGGATGGCTGCAGGTGCACAAGAGCACAGAGACATGCATACAAACCTTGGCAACATGCATTCTCCAGGTACTAAAGAAATACTTTCCTAATTTTGCTCAGTTAAAATTTTATTCACATTTTGTATGCTTCCACTAATTAACAATGCATTGCAGAGGAGAAAGTGAGAAGGAAAAAGCCTTCCTAGCAGACAGCTTGAGTTGTCTGTTGAAACTCTCTTAATTTGTGTGGTGGTTATACTCAAAGCCCTTTCCTGCTTGGAAAAGGTAGGAGATGATCATGGAATCACAGGATTGTTTGGGTTGGAAGGGACCTCAAAGATCATCTAGTTCAACCCTGTGCCACAGGCAGGGACACCTTCAAGATCATGTTGCTCCAAGCCCCATCCAACCTGGCCTTAAACACTTCCAGGGATGAGGCAGCCACAACCCCTCTGGGCAGCCTGTGCCAGTGTCTCACCACCCTCCCAGGGAAGAATTTTGGGACCACCTGCATTAGCAAGTATAACACACACACCCCACAAAGGAAAACATGCCAAAAGCTCACAGAGCTGATCGAAGCATGAGCACATAGAGCAATATTCTAGTGCAACATGTGATGCTCTGGTATCAATGTGCTTTGTGCCATCAAGTTGGAATTATTTCAAGACAAAACCAGGTGAAAAATAAGTTCAGACAAGTAAAAAAATACTGATTTGGAGCATTTAGTGGGGAAAAAAGGCCCAATATTTCTAATGTTAAAATGCCTTTTTATTTAAAATTTATCTGAAAAATCAACCCCCCTGAATTATTTACTTCTAAGAACAACTGCCAGAGCCCTTTTTCCATCTCCAGCCACCTTTTTCCCAAACTGAGTGCTGTTATCCAAAGCTGCAGTGGATACAACCTTACTGAATAAATAAATTACTGGTCCCAGGATGTTTGAGCACATGTTGATATAAACAAGAAGGCAAAGTTTAGAAGCAGAAAAAAAATCCCTGTACAGGAACCGTAGGAGGGGAAGAAATCAAAGAGGGATAGAAATGAGTTTTTGAAAAGCAGTTACCTTTCAACCTGAAACCTTCTTCTGCTCCAAGTTTCTCCAGTACTTTAGTCCATGGTCCTCTAGAAATGAATCTTCCTTTAGATGTCACCAGCACTATGGAACTGAAGGAAACATATATAAACAGATGAAGAGTCAGAACACATTCCTTGCTTGTTTGTCCTGAGCACTGGTAGCTCCTGCCTGTGACTCAGACACCCATGAACCACAGTGGCCTCAGCCTTAATGGCTTTTGCCAATGCTTTCCAACAGTTTAGTCATATATTATTTTTCCAGTCATGCAAAACCCATTAGAAAGCAGACAGAAGTCACCTTTTTTATTTATTTTTTTTTAAATACTGTTTTCTAGGATGATTTAAATGTTTCCAACCTTCTTTGCAATGCCTGCTTTGCCCAGAAAGGCACATACTCTCCCTGGGATGCTCTTAGCAAGTCTCAAGTAATTTCTTCTTCTTTATTAACAGTTTAAACCTGAAGAAATTCACTTCTCTGAGATTTTTGTTGGCCTGATGCTTTCCCTTTCAGTGTGCTTCTGCTTAAAAAGTGCATTATTATTATCACTACTATCACTGCTGCTGACTGACTTGCATGTATTGCATTTCACCTCAGAATTCTTTGGGTGATCCTCTACAGATGTCAAGCGATAAACAAATGACATAAGTGCACCAAGTTAATGCAAATATGTAGTAGCTTGGGAAAAATTTGATAACTTAATTCTAGATGGATAGAATAAAAACTCAAATTAAGCATGAAGAGATAATCATGTAGTGAGACTTTTCTGGGCAGAAGCACAGGGTGCTCAGTCAAGTTAAGCTCATTATATCCTACAAGACACACAAACACCTCCAATGTTCATCTCAGTGTCAACTGAGGAAGAGCCTGGTCCAGTGAGTTCTGTGGAAGGTTTGCTATTGCATTCAGTGGCACTGGAATGTCATCTTTGTTCACCTCCTAATTAAAGTTGCACAACAGTAATTGAGCAAACACTTGCTAAGATGAAATGATTTCATTCCACCTTGCAGGGTTTCCGTGAATGAAACTTCCCTGACTCAAATGGCATTTGCAGTCTTGCAGAGCGAGAGCCATGCTGGGGCTGCTTCCCAGCATCACTGTGGACACAAGTCACTAAAATTAATTAGGTAACAGCTCCTGTGGAGCTCAAGCCCTAAGCTCCTCAGGGCAGCAGTTTCATCTTAACACCTCAGCTGGAACTGGAATTGTTGAGGGGAAAACAGCAGTGGGTGGTGGCAGAGGAGCAAGAGAAGAAAAAGAGTTAAGTGTTATCAGGGACTTTTCCTAGAATAAACCTGAGGTGTTAAAATGCTCCAGTGCTTACAAGAGTGGATTGAGCTGGAGGGCTGGTTTTGACTACTTTGTGAATGCTGAATCACCTCTTTTTTCCTTCCTTCAGTTCATTAAAATCATTACTTTTTATTAAGCATTTCCTGCTATAGAAGTTTAAAATAAATTCACCAGATGTTTTGTATTGTTAACCCTGGGAAACTCATCAGAAAAATGGATTTATGTTTTAAAAAGGTATCTGGAATGCAGAGAGTTGTTTAAATGAACGGAAAGGCTTATCCTTGCTAGAAACACTTCTTCTTGCACCCCCAAATCCAGGCACCTAGAAGTTGTTTTAGCAGTCTCTTCAGGAGTGACTGGTGAGGCCAGTGGGGCCCTGGCCCCTCCATGGGCACTGTCTCTCTGTACAGCCTGTGCTGTGCATTGTGGTGGGGAGAGGTGACCAGAAGCTTCCAGATGTACAGTCCCACTGCCTGCAGAGTTCCCACAGCTCAATCTGAGCAACACTGTCACCCAGCCAATGGATGGAAGGTGTTCCATGGCCAGAGCTGAAGCCCATGCCTGACCAAATTGGGAAGGCCTGCAGGAGTTGGACTGGAAAAGTTTTTGTGAAAGAAGGACAATGATTTGGGGGTTCAATCCTTGTAAAGACATAGCTAAGTGAGACCTGAGAGGTGCTGACGACATTCAAAACTAATCCAGTGTGGAGAAGACAATGAGCCTCATAAAGGCTTAAATACACCTAAGGTCTAATACAATTCAATCTTCTAAAGTAAGAAAGAATTGAGGAGTTGGATTTAGCCAGGATTGAGATTGGCTATTTTTGTAAAGCAGGATGATGGTCTCTTTGAAGACTTCATTTTTTTATGAAAGAAAGGTGAGCAACTACCAGGATTCTCTGAAGTAACTACTGGATGTGATTTTTGCAACCTCCAGAATTATCAAAGACAATAGAAACATATCTGATTCCACCTGCATGGCACTCTGCTGAAACTTCCCCCAAGTCTCTAGGCAGAACAATATCCCAATGATTTGCCCATAGCTACTTCAGATGATTCATCAGCAAAGCACTCCTATTTGTATTAAATGTTACATACCACATCTCAAATCCCAACAGATTTAATAACAATGAAATATATTCACTTCCCAAGAGCACTCCACAAGCTACTATGAGAACAACACCTTTGCTTAATGTGTTTCTGATGTTGTTCCCATTCTAACTCCAGCAAATGAAGCCTCTGCCTCCAGGATGCAGGAACACGTGTTGGCTACTTATAACCTGTTTGCAAAACTCTGCATTTCTGGCTGTCCATACTTAAAATATAAAAGCATCCAGCCCTTAGGCCTGGGAAGGGAAATGTGCAAAGGGGAATGTATTTTATTAGTGGAATTTTCTGCAATTTGAGAGAACATGCAGGCAGTAGAAAAATGCAAACTGTGCATACCTGTACCAATCAGTGTGTTGTGAATTTAAGTCTGCAGTTTGTCCGTAACCCACAACGTAAATGTAGCTCTGCAGTTTATCAATAACATGCAGCTCTGCAGTTTATCTGGGGCTCAATCAGTCCCTAAATCACACTCTGCATCCTGCTGCTGCCTGCATGTCTCACACACATTTGGGCTCTACAAGAGTCATCAGGAACAAAAGTACATCATTGGGTGTCTGGGCCATGTTGGGTGACAGAATCCAAGAAAAAGTTGAGTGTTGTACAGCACTCTTGTACATTGCACCTTAGTGACAGCAACTTATTTACTCACTGATCTTTGATGTTGTTGACATAATTTTCTATCTGAGCTGGGATTCCTTGTAGAATGGAGTTTTTGAATGTTATTCGATCAACAACTTTTCCATGATGTCCATCAATCACAACCAGTTGGATACCCTCCTCAGTGAGGAAAAACCTGACACCATCAACCTGTGCAGGGGGAAAAATACACTTGATTTATCATAGTGAGACAATTGCAAACAAACACCTGTGAGAAGCACTGATATTCTTGAGTCATGGGACTGCTCTTTCTATCAAAGGGCAGAACTCCAGGTCTCTGAGGTCAAGTTCTCCTGCATTTTCACTAGCAGGGGAAGTTACAGTCCTTTCTTTTTTCAAAATACAAAGCAGAAGTGACCTGAATCTGCTATCCATGGTAACTTTGTAAGCAAGTTTTCCATAAAGATGAAATAAGTATCTTAGAATGTCATGCCATTAAGTTCATTGAGAGGATTTGCTCACCTCAATGTATGCAAAGTCATCCTTTAGGTGGAAGTACTGTTTCTTGTAAGTTTCTATTTTCACTTCTATTAGGTGGTCCTTAGTTTTCTGTTTAGGAAAAAAAAAAAAAAAAAAAAGAGGAAAGAGGTTTTTCAGTGAGAATGTCCATCACCTGAATGCTGCATTTTCCAAAAAACATTTTCAAACCTTGAAAATCAATCAACAAGAAAGTTCCTTTAATAAGCACTGACTTGCCAAATTACATTGCTAATGAAACTGGGCACAATGGTAACCTCTCTGCTCATCCTGTCACCATTTAAATTGTTTCACCAAATGGCAGAGTGATTCTCACTTTTCAGAACTGACACATAATTCTCTGAGGCTTTGCTGTGCATTCCTGTTTCAAGGGTGATGAGAGAAAAAAACCCCAAATAACAGATAAATATTCCCATCTCTCCCTGAGAACCAGACTGGAGACAGTGTTGTGCATAATATGAACAAGACACTCAGCTATGCAGTCCTCACTCTGAAACTGCTGTTCTTACAGCCTGGAGGAGCTGAAGGCCAGGCAAGGAACCTGCTGTCTCTCCAGAATCACATCTCCTGGACCAACCTGTCTTCCTGCTCATCACTTTCCACCCTGTGCCTTTAAGCACAACACATCACATCAGAGACCCAAAAGACCAAGCATCCAACTTCAACCCAGGCCTTGTGTGGCTCTGAGGACCTGTGCTCTCTGCATGTGCAAGAATCTGTTTCATACTATTTCACATGCCTGAGCCATTTCCTCAAATCAGGCACAGGATATGCTGAACCTTGTACAAAGTCTTCCTATGTCTGTGGCCACAATATGTGACAGAACTGCAGATTTACATGAGCAATGGTTCTGTGATAAGAAATCAACTGCTTTACCAGCTGTGCACTAGAAAGCTTCTTCGGCATCGGCACTTCCACTATTGGTGTCTCGATGTACTTGGGATAGGCCATGGCTTCACAGTCACTGACTCCAGCTGTCTTTGGGATCACAGCTTTGATCCTTATTCTTTCACAGCCCTTGACAGAGCAGAAAGCAAATTTCTCCTTCTCATTTTGAGCTTTGAGTTTCAGAAACAGCAGCCTGCAGGTAGGAGAGAAAAGTGAACAGCATCCTCAAGATTCTGTGCAAAAAATGCCTAACTCCCAGTTTGGGTGAACTCCTTCCTACGCTTGGCAATAATATGCATTGCAAACCCTTGGTGCCAATGTCTGTGTTTCATAGTGACCAACATACCACAAGCAAATAAAAGGGGAAACTTGTCTCAGTAACGGTTGGGGAGGTCAGAGAACTTGAGACAGAGAAATAAGATGCCACCTGAACTCCCTTTGATCTCTGTTCTATAATAACACATCCATGTAAAAATACATGCTTTGTATTTTAAGTCTTTCTTTTCCATTACTTTAATCCTTTAAAAGAATATATCAGGCTTTACATCCTTAGTTCCTCTGCATCCCTGCCGCAGTGTTTATAAATGGTTGCTGTTCAAAACAACAAGGGTTGCATGAGATTCCAGGTCAGTTTCATGGTCTGCACTTTGCTTCTGTCTTTTTTTAAAAAATTTGCATTCACTTGGCAAAGCATTTCCCAGAGTAATTGGTAGTGCAGCAGAGCCTACAAATGACTGGCAGCCACAGGAGTCCCAGGAAAATAAAACACTGGTCACATTCCCAGAAAGGCTTCCTGGTTTTGTTGTGATCCTTGCTAAGGACATCAGCCAAAAGGCTCATGATTCCAGCAGCTTCCCCCAGTGGTGTCCAAATAGGCACAGCCTGCTTCCTTACCCAGTGTCCTCATCCCAGTAGTAATATCCTTTGGTAGGATATCTGTGCTCCAGTTTCTCCATTTGAGAAGTTCTGTAGAAGGTTCCAGTTTTGTATGTTTTCTTCAAGAGACGGTTGTGGATGTCTGACAGAATGGAAAATGTCGTCCCTTTAGGATAGCAAAACCCTACTTGGATCCAGTCATTCCTAAAAGTAGCAAAGACCTGTATTATAACAAGTTAACACATGACTACTATTTTCCTGTGCATGCTAGAGGCCAAACTAAATAATTCACTCTGAAAAATGTAAGTTAATTTTTTCCTGGCCAGTTAAAATTTTCATGGTTTAGGATGAATCAATGCAACATAAATTGGACATAACAACCATGAGTTAGTTAAGCAATGTAGGTCAGATCTGCTCCTGACTTCTATACTTGTGACTTCCATGCACAAGGAATGAATTAGCTCTAAGTAGCTCTAAACTTCCAAAAATGAACTGGAAGCCCTGTTATCTTGCAGGGCTTCCCACGGGAGGAAACAGGAATCTGAGATGTCTAATGAAAAAATGATCAACTCAATGGACCTTCTGGAACAAGCATGTTCATTCTGGAAGAGCTCATAAGGTGATGACCTCACTCATTAAAAATGTGCAGTTACATTACTGGGCTGGAATGTTGGAATTTGGATCACTTACTTGTTGAAGTTGATGAGCCATATGGCCAGCTCTTCAGGGGCTGTCTTGTCCCAGTGGATGGTGTAGCCTTTCCTCAGAGTTATAACAGGCTGATACTGCTGGTAATGAGTGCTTTTGCTCAAAGCACCTTCCAAGTAGAGTGGGTGATTGTGGTAGTCATTTTTTATTATTTTCATTTTCAGGTTGGCTGGCTTGTAGGCTTGGATGTATATCTAGATGGGGAAAAAAAAGATCACCAAGGGTTTAATGAACTACAGTGAAACACTAAAGGTGAAGATACTCAATAGATGTGAGCTGGTGTGAGCCCTGTATGCCATGCACTGATGTTCCATTTCTTAGGCTTCCTTTCCAACAAAGCAAACTGTTTTCAGAAAAAAGAGAGAAGCTCATTTCCTTATCCACTGAGTTCAAGAGCGTGTGCCAGAGAAGGCTTCAGACAGGCTGCAGCAGGGCTGAGGTATTCCACACTGTTAGTAGCAACCCTCAGCAGCAGGACAGTATCTACCTCAGACATCTGACTTCTACTGAACAAGGACCCTTTTGTCTGGATTTCAGAAGCTTGAAACCCAGCTTAGTGGTTAGAAATTGGCTGTAGTGGCATTACAGAGAAAAAAAAACAACAGTTGCAACACCCAAGACAAAACCAGGTGCTCTCAGCAGAGGAAAGTGAGGACTCTCATGGCAGCAGCACTCAGAGCTCCTGTGGTGGGAAGAACGATTTGGTGGTCACACACAGGATGAAAGATCATAAGAGCTGAAGTCTAATTTCAACTGCTCAGCACATTTCTCATAACACTGTGGGTACCACTTCCCTCCATAAATCAAGGAAAAATAACTAGCCTACAGCCCATGGATTTATGAATATTAATCTGTTAATGCCCATGGAGCTCTCAGGAGACTTCAGGCAGAAGTTGTTGGAGCTGTCAGCAGCCAAGGCCAAAGCATCTGAAAATGTACCACAGTATTCCTCATGTTCAAAACCACCTGTGCAGACATGCTGATACATAAATGCTGAGCACCCTGAAGAAAGTCCATTTCTACAGGTAAAGCTTTACAGTGCCAAGAAATTTAAAACAAAATAAAGTGATAATGGTACTGCAAGGTAAGCAGCTTTACCTGTGCAAAGTGTCCACTGCAGATGGAGCCTCTCCAGTCAGGCACATCGATGCAGTCAGGGTGCTTGATTAACCAATTATCTTCTTTGATCAGGTATGAGCCTGGATATTCTGACACAGAACCATCTACGTCATGAAAAACTGATGTTTTGTCACCATCCATATTCAGATCATTGAACCAGGGGCCAGGTTCTCCAAAGAAGACTCTTGAGGTAATCTAGACAAAACAGTGAAACAACATTTACATCTCCAGAAAGGAATTATTCTAAGTGTAGAATACAAAGCAAAGGATGGTCTCTGCAGTGGCTCAGAGGACCCTTTTTCTGACTTTATTTGGCACTGGAAAGTAGCTTGGACAAGAAATAGTGTTGGGTTTGTGGGTCAATTTCTGTATGAAGAAAACTGTATGCACTAACATCACCATTCTTTGAATGGCCATAGTTTCTGGCTGCTTGGCTTGAGACATTTGTAGTCTTGATGTTTGATGGCTTTGAGGCCCCATGACTCAGGTGAAGTCTGGGGTTGCAGATCCTCTGTGACAGCACTTACATGGTAATAAAACTGTGAACTTCTGAACCCAACTATCCAAGGATGAACACACTAGAATAACTTTCGGCTGAGCTGGCCTTGTAAGTTGGCAGCAACGTCATTGCCATTTGGTACAGGCGTATTGGGGTTGGCTCTGCCTGCACACTGCCTCTTCATTCAGCCTGAAGTCAGTGTAGAGCTGGGTCACACACATAAAAGGTGTGTTTGATTTGTCAGGCAGAGCAGACACACATTTCCCTGCTGATCGTGGGGGAAAGGCTGAAACAACCAGAATTTCAGCCTCAGCGGTGGGAAAGTTTGTTTTACAATTCTGGAGGAAGGTTCAGGAGACAGGGTAATTTCACTAGAGCCACTGCACTCATTGTTTGCTAATATAGTTTTAGGGTTCCAAAGCCACATGAAGTCATATTGATGAGAGGAATAGTCAGTGATGTCCCCTGGGAAATGTCTGCTCAGGCAACAATGAGGGGAGTAGTCAGTGACGTCCCCTGGGAAATGTCTGCTCAGGCAAGTTCTGATTGATATTTTTATCCAGCATAAATAAATGTCATGTCACCAGCCTGCAATGTGAGAGAGTGGCCAACCAACACTTTTAGGGGAATTTTGCCTTTCCCATCACATTTGGCACTAGTCAGCACTTTTCCTGACTTGTGAGCAAGTTTCCTAATTTTTTGAAAATTAAGCAACACAAATCATTTCAGTCTCACCACTTTACTTATTTATTTATTTGTAATGTTTGGCAGTTGGATTTAGCAGCTGCTAGAGTTGAACCTCTGCAAACTAGTTAGCATGTACTTGTGCAGGCAAACCCAAAAACAACTCAAAAGCACATGCCCCAAGACAGGTTCAGACCAGCATCCAGAAGTTCATATTGTAAGTCAAAGTCTGTCAAACCCTTTTTTGACTGGGCTCTGCTCTCATTTATATCCACAGGACTGGGGTCCATGGAATTACCCTGGTGTGCAGGGCTGCAGAATTACCCTGCATCAGCTCACTTTCACTGGCTGTTCCTCAAAATCAGTATTTTCTGACTCTAGATTAGTTAGACCTTTCACAACAGACTTCCTTCTGTTGTTGCTTTAATAGTATACCTCTCTTGAAAATAAAGGGGCAGTTTCTTCTCCCTCTTCACAGTTTCTGAGACATACAGAAATGGAAATTACTTCCATTTCAGTGTCACCTTTTTTTTTTGAAACTGATGCCTAGTTCTGCTTTGCTGCAAACCTGACAGAGAATTGGATTATCTTGTTACTGCACCCATCCAATTTTGTTTTCATTAGCTGCCACCCTCTTTGTTGAACTTATGGCAAAGACAATTGGCAACCTCTTGAAGATCTTGTGTTTTCTCCTTTTTGCCCACAACCCCATTTCCAAGCCAACTGGAAAAGGCCTTTCTGGGAAGGAAAACTCACAGGGACATCTTCAAAGTGGATGTCAGTGACGTTGTTGTTGGGGCAGCTCTGCCAGGCGTTGTTGAGCCGGAAGGCCAAGGCACTGGTGTGCCGACCATCCAGGGCAGCAAACTTGCGGAAGGTGCAGTTCTGCACATTGATAGGTCCATCGTAGAACTGAATCCCTCGAATAGGAAAATCCCTAAAATACATTTGGAGGCAACAGAGAGACTTGGTCATGACACATTGTCATCAGGATGAGATGTATTCTAGACATGTACAGTCCCACAGCACTTGTTTTTCAGCTGCTTTCATTTTTCACAGCCCATAGAATGACTCCTGAGTTCATGTTTTGGAAGAAAAGGGATTTCCCTCCTTCTTAGGTCTGTGAAGTCCTCTTATCCTTGCAAGTTCAGCACAAGTTCTCTCGTGTTGAACAGATCATCTTTATTTAGTCTCTGCCCCTCCAGGGAAGGAACTTACAGCAATGCCAAAGCATTGACCTAAAAATGAATAAATTCATGTTTGCCATCAGAAATGAGTTCTGCAGCAGTGAAACCTGAAACTCGTCAGAGCTGTGCAGGCTCCTTGAGCTGAGTAATGGCAGGGCTAAAAGAAGTCCCAGCACATCTTTCACAGGAACTTGGAGAGAAACACTGCAAATAGACTGCAATAAAAAACTAAAAGGATTTGAAAACAAGGAAAGTTCCTACAATCTATAGGACTGAGAATAATTGAAGGGGCAGATAAATGAACCTTTAACAACCTTTTCTGATACCATCTGCAAGGTAAAGAAGACACCATTTTTCACACCAATTAAGTGAACAAGATGCTTAAGCTCTTTAAGGGGTTAAGATAAGATGTTTCGAATTTCACTCATGATATGTAAATTTGATCCCTTTCTCATATGAATGGTTTTCCTTAGAGAAGACCTGCTCGCTCCTCTGCATTTGTTCTGTCTCTCTGTGTTTTTGCACACAACACCCAAGATGAGATATGCCCACACATATGTGCATAAAGGATATTAGGAAAGTCATAGCAGATTTGGTTTTCATTATTGCTATAGTTAATAATAAGCCTCCTGTGTTGCTACTGACAGCAAAGTTGAGGCCTATAATATGGCAGAAAAAAACCCAGCTGAGCTGTTTGCTTACTGTAGGGTTACTGTTAGGATAACTATATTTTGAGGAATAACAGCAAAACAATTGTACTTGCAAACTAATCTGTAGGACTAAGGTCTAGGAAGAGACCACAAGAAGTTCACTGGCCATTTCAAAACTATTTAACAAAGGCACCAAATTCTTGCACAGCAACAATAGTAACAGCAGTGCTGAGGACATCCCTGACCACATCTGGCACATCCAAGCCCAGGAAAGGGTTTCTACAAGCCTTCCTGGCAGCTGACCTGGATGGAGACTGTCACATTGCTCAGCCACTGCTGACCACATGTGCAGAAGTGCCCTGACAACACACAACCCTCTTGATGTCCTCTCAACTCTGCTTGCAGAGGGGAGAGGAAAGGAAAGAGGAGCTTGATGTTGTCTTGGCAGCCTGCAAAGATGGACCTGCCAGCAGCAGCTGCACGGTGAGGGCTCTGGGATCAGGAGACATGAAATCAAATCCTTTCTGTGTAATGGTTATTAAACTGAACAGCACTGAAAAAAACCACACTGGGTTGGAATTTGTGTGGGGAGAACACTGAGTGTTTTGATGTGCTGAGCTTAACTTACGGGCCAATGGGCAGGGTCCTTCCTCTGTGATCCAGACCTCCAGGTCCCCAGATCTCATTGTCCATAGTCTCAGTGCCCAGGTTTCCACTCTCACCAACAAACAGGCTGTTCTTAATTTCTTGCTTTGAGCCATCATCATGAGGGAAGGTCCCACCACTAAGAGGAAAGGGCAGGAGGTTAAAGGACTGCTGACACCCAACTCCACCACCATTGCCCCAGGCTACCACACAACCTGTCACACTTACCTTGCCAAGGTCAGTCCAATGCCATTGTCAGCAAACCTGCAAAGAGAAGAGAGATGCTTCAGAAGAGGTTTGGTTTTGCTTTGGTTTATCATGTCAGACTGTATCAAGCAAATCAATGACGTGGAGAACAGCAGCTATATATTATAGGGCTCAGGGGGAACTCAGGGTTTTCCAGATTTGTTCCCTAACCTGTTTTGAAAGATCTCTTTTAGCACGTTGACGTATGTGTAGACCACATGAACCAGCAGACATGCACCTGATTGCTTCAAGCTGAGGTTAAGATGATGATTACTAGACATAGTTTACTTGTCTGATAAAGCTTTATCCCTTTATCAAATGACCACACTCTTTTCAATGTTAGGTAAAAAAGATCATGCTTATCTCCCACGCCAACTAGCTTTAATTACAGAGCTTGCACACAACTGTGTGCTCCCCTGTCTTCATGCACCACATACTGCTTCCATGAAAAAAGCTTTGCAAGGGGGACTGTGATAACAAGAGACAAGCTTGGCTTCTCTTTCACCAACAGGAAAACAGAGATCAGAGCTTCCTTATTAAAAATAAAACCAAAAATTGGAATATCTTTCTATTTTGCTCAAGTTTCAAGGTTTTACATGAGATAAATAGCAACTGTTGGTCCATGACTCCTGCTTATAGAAAGGCTACAATGAGTTGGTAGTTTGAGTCAGTATCAACGGTCTCTTCACACCGGTGTCACTCTTCAGTGTCTCTCGCTGATCTCGACACGAGAGCAGAGCCCAGCGTCGTGCTGCTGTCTGTAGGTGGCAGCCCTTCCCACCCTATCTCCTCCTCGCTTTCCTGCATGCCACAGTAACATTTGTGTTGTTGATGTGATACATAAGTCTTTTTGTAGCAACAGAAATGAAGACGACTGTGGCTATAAAGACATTTACAGTTTGATGGTTGCCTCCTCCGATTCACGTACACTCGTAGATTTGCTGCTGTCAACTCATAAAGCACTTGGTCTTTTAGCACATTCCACATGCTGCATTTGGTCCATGAGCAATGTAAACATCTCAGTGACACGAGTGGGATCTGCGAGGGCAACACTTGGTGGCCATGGAGTGGCCTAGATACTTGTGGCTCATAAGAAACACAAACTGCATTGTTCAATATGATGTTTCTGACTGTTCTGGCAGCTCTATCCTCACCAAGCTGACTGGTCCCCACAGCCAGTTTATACCACTGGTTGCTTTAAGAGGTTTGGGTCACTTGAAGGTAAGGCAGCTCTGGCTGGGAATTGGACACCAGATATCAGCGTGACAGCTATTCCCACCAGGGTTATCACAATATGCCTCATAAAGGGCCTTTTTCCTTTTTCTCCTCTTTCTTCATCGGGATTGATATCAGGAACCTGGCTCAGCAAAAGAAACTGCAGCAGATCATCTGTTTTCAAGTGCAAAACAAATATCTGTTCTGACCAGGACAGGAAACTGCCTTCAAAGAGCACAACACACACTCGCCCAATCTCTCTCCCTTTGCTGCTGTGATACATAGTTTTATGTCTGCTACATCAGTACCTGCTTATTCAGCATAACAGTGAACCACAAAAAAACTGATCTGGGACCAGGCTGAGCCAGGGAAGGTGGTGCATTTTGCCGTTTTCTTTTCAAAGCACCTCGTTTTTCATACAAGAAATTTGTCTTTATTTTTAGTATGTCCCTGTGTGTGTATTGTGACCATTTTTGGATACTGGTCAGCATCACACAGAGAAACAATTCGAGGGATCTTCAGCTCAGACAAAGCAGGTCTTATTTGTGTAAAATAATGCCTGTGGTTATTTAACATTTCATCTTTATTTCAATCTTGGCCATAAGAAAGGTGCAAAGCGATATAAATAGTCTGAACCACAGCTATGCTTGCCATAAACACCAGGCTGAACTCTGAGAGTTGAAATAAGGCAAAACTCACTGGCAGTTGTCCAGCCACACATCTCCACCCCGCAGCCAGGCCCCGTGATCCTGGTTCTTGTAGGCAATAAAGCCTTCAATTATTGCAGGTTCCCTGGGCTTCAGAGGATCAGCATCCTTGTGTGGGCTGTACCTGTAATCAGGAGAGAATAAAGGTTGGTGAGGGAAGGTAGCCTTGCTCACTGCATGGCCCTGCTAAACATCTGGTTTATGGCAACTCAGGAACAACTTTGGGACAACAGTCCATGCACGTAGCATGTCTAGTCAAGCAGCAGTGGCCAGACCCAGCTGCCAAGGGAAGGATGGTCCAGGCAAGGCAGTTGTAAAGATTCACTCCAAATTTCCTTTCACCTTTCTGGTATTGTATTGCTGAAAGCATAGAAAGTTTATTATTGCTCCCAAAGGTCTGAGACTTTACTGTTATCCTTGAGCATATTCCTGTTATTTAGATAAATATCCTTTTGTTTTCCCTTCAGAGCATTCTTATCTCCTAACTTTGGCTATACTGTGGCCGTGAGTACCACTGCCAAATTTTCCTTGCTGTGGAAAGGAATTCAAACATCTTGGAGAGGGGCTGAGTATGGCCTTCACTATTCCCACTACACAGGACATGCATACAAGATTTATTAACTCTGAAGTTCTCAATATGATGAAATATGGGCCTGATGTAGCAACAAACAAGTGGAAACTGCAGCAATGTGTGCCCTCAGCTGCTCCCTGTCATCCACTGCTTGGGCCACAGGATCTGAGCAAGAGTCTGGCTTGCTATGGTCATGCTGAGCTTGGCTCTCATTTACCCATCCCTGAGGCACAGCTCTTCTTTTTGCTGTTGAAGGAGTATCTTTCATCACACTACATAGCTTAGAAAACCTGACAGATGAGTATCCAACCCAGTGCCAGCAATGGATGGTCCAGAGATTAAAATTCATTCCTCACCAATGGATAGTGAGGCCAAGCTGTCAAATTGCTAACAGATATTCAATAGCACTTTGCTTTGCTTAATAAGCCATCATATCAATCTAAAACTGAGCATCAGGCTGATGGGGTTCCAGTAAATGAATATTGCTTTGGCAGCTTCATCACTGTGAATTTGCTTTCAGAGAAAGATTTAGTATCAGCCCTTCTGAATTCCCCAGATATTGTTAAATACAGATATTCTGAGATGGATTCCAGTTTCATTCACACCCATGATAACTGGAGGAACACTACAGGGTACAGAATTTGACTCAAGACATTTAATGCTGTAACTGAATGCAGAATAATCTCTCCCACTCTGTAACTGTCCAGCCTAGCTCTCAGTTTGCCCCAGCCAGTCCAGCTATAATCAGTTATCCAGTTGTTCAGTCTTGACACATGAAAAGTAGAAAATGGAATAAATAATCTGAACTGCAGCCTATGCTGGTGGGTAATCCCCAGCATAGCCATGACTGTATTATGAATTGTTTGGCTTCCAGGGGTCACTCCTGCCCTTGTATGGCAAGGGAGAAATGGACTTTTGTAATCTCTTCCTGTGCCTGTGGCAGCAGGCAGTTTCCCAAGGCATGTGTTCAGCTGCATAGAAAAGCAGCATCAGGTTCCCAAGAACAGGATGCTCTTAATAAAATATTTTTAGCAGTTACTTTTACCATTTAATTAATCATTTCCATTAACTGAGCATCAAAATAATGTAAATAACATTCACATTTGAATGTCTTTTAACATCAGCTGCCAGGCAGGACACTGGGGTGATGTGGATCACAGAATAACTGATATCTGAGCTCCTGACTGGGTTTCCCTCGGGAGGAGGACCGATCCCACCCCCACAATGCTTGCCCAGTGCATGACTGCAGTATTCTGGGTAACCCACACCCCAGAGATGGAAAGGAGAGAAGGATAAAGTTGTCATTCTCCCCTGCTGAGCAGAGGTTTTCAGCAGGTCTCTCTTCCTTACATGGTTTCTTCTTTCAAGAAACCCAGTCGTGGGGGAATGCAGGTTAGGTGCAACTGGAGGCAACTGGTCTCTCAGGAAAGAAATCTAAGAAACCTGAGAATATTTTAGTTCTTTTATGTGTCTGGGAGTTGGTAACTAAGTTAAGAGCCAGACTCAATCTCAAATGAGATACAAGGGTGCAAGTGCAGTCCTTACATCAGCCTCCTCACTGGGGCCAGATTTGGGGAAAGAAGCTCAGAAGCCACCAGACCACAGTAGGTCTGATGATAAAATACAGTCTATGGAGAGGATTCCAATGTTTCTAAATTACTCCACTACACATGAGGCTGTGCACAGCAGCAGAGATGAAGGATTGCTCGGTGTATTTAATTGTGATTATTATTGCAGTGTCACATTTGGAACTAGACAGAAATGTGTATTCAAAGTCTGAGCTCCATGACATAAGCACTCCTTGTTAAAGCAGGTTCTAAAAGAAGGAATAAAATCAACAACATTCCTAGGAGATACTTTCATTTCTTATTCCTAAGAAACACTTGCAGCAAGTTCTGCCGAGTGGGATGATTAACCAGGCACAAGTGAATGTTCCTGCTTATCTTAAAACCCCAAAACATCAGTGGAATGCCCTAGAGCAGATGTAACATCCATGACAGCTAAGCTCAGAGCTAAAAGGCAAGGTCAAAACCAGAAGGGTGTGGGTGTTGAGGGTCCCTTAGAAAGGGGAATAGAGAGATGAAGTTAGAAATGGCAAAGTGAATTGAAGACCTTTTCTCAATAAGAGCCAACCCAAAGGCATTGCAGTGATTCTTGTCTGCTTCCTTGGGGGCAATTTCATAGCTTTCAGTCAGTGCAATAGAGAAGTCCTTTCCAAACCAAACTGCAAAACACTTTACCTCCCAGAAATCAGTGTCAGGATGGGTCTTTTGTCCTTGGCAGAGGCTGGAGTGGTTTTAACACCATTATCGATGATCATTCCAGCCTAAAGGAAAAGAGAAATGCAATATCATAATATATTTATAAATTTTACTGTTCTTTCCATCTCTAGACTTTACCTCCAATTGTTCTAAGCCAAAGTTACTCACACAATCCTAATAAGAGCTCCTGTTAGTAGAATGCGAAACAGAGGGCTGTCAGGACTAACCAGACTTGCCTATATCCCCCCAAATTGCTGCAAATTTCCAGAAACTGCACTTCTCTCATAAATATCACCATACAGATAAACTCTCTGCTGCAGCATAAAGCCTTCAGTAGCACACAGCCCCACAGCACACTAAGGGTAAATAAGCAGAGAAGGCGATTAGACATAGCGGCTGTATTTATCCCTTTAGAAGCTGTTCAGCTAATTGCTAACATTGGCAGTCGAGGTGTATAATTAGACAAGCTGCCAATAGATGCTCCTGGAGGCACTGTTTTAGGAGTGCAGAAGCAGTGAAGCAGCCTGAGCAGAGGGGAGAGCCTCTCTGGATATCCAAGAGCCAACTGGAGCGGGTGCTGGCTGACTCCGAGCACTCCCACACCAGCCCGTGAGCTGCTTTATCTGCAGACACAAACAAGCTTGCAGGAACTTCTAGTGAAACAGAAAGCACAGGCACTAATAGCTTACAGACCCGAAGAGCTGGAGCAAGGAGATGGTGTTTTTTTTCAAGGGCAGCATTCCCGTTGCGTGCAGACTCACCCGGTAGTTGGAATGCGCACGGTTGTTGAAGAATTTCCCCATCGGCACGTGCTCCGAGTAGCCAGGGGAATACATGCCTGCTGAGGGCCCTGTTGGCACGTGGTGCAGAACAAACCAAAAGCCTGTTTCCTGAGAAAGAGAATGGACATCTGAGACTTTGCTGGTCTACATTACCCTAGGAGATCTCAGTAAAGCCACAAGAGATAAGCCAGAATGTTTCGGGACAAATCACAGCCAATGGCATTGACCTGCAGCAAAGAGTTTAATGCACATAAACATTGACATTCACCTCCCACATATTTAGGGTGCCTTAAGTTAAGCTTTGACATTGGTATTGAAGCTATAAGTGAGACTTTTGAAACTTAAAAATCAAGTAATTTTTATTTAGTTGGCTAAAAATGTAACAAGTACCTAATCTAGGTACTCAGATTTGGAAGCTTTGGAAAGACCACAGCCCTCTGTTCAAGGTTTGATTTGCTTGTTTATCTGTCTTTGTAGGAAATAAGGGCTCCTGATCTGACCAAGAATTTCTGTGGAATTAGCATTAAGGCTGATTGAAATTTCAGAGCTCCATTACTGTACTGCAATCAATGGAATCATTGCCAAAGGCTTCTCTGGGACTCCACAGTCACATTTATTTAATTTATTCAGGCTGTGCACCGGGAATTTTGTCAAAGCCATCTAGCTCTAGAAACAGCAAGTGACAAAAAGTGTAGAGCAAAAGGAAAAGCAATATTTTTATTGGTGGCACCAACCACATTAATGTATGTCTCAATCAAGCAGTTTCAAAAGTGCCTCTGTAACAGAAGCAGGTTTTATTCCAGCAGGAACCTCACTCAGCCTTGCAGGGCTGTAACTGGCCTGAGCTGTTACCAAACAAGAAACTTGTGCACTCACTTCAGATCCAGCAGCTGCACAGTTTATGAGGTTGTTGTGTGGGTTGGCTATCCAGAAGGTCGATACAGCACTGCAGGTCAGGATAACAAAGAATAACATGAAAATGACACTTTGAGCACATACCAGTCACCCATCAACTCTCCCAGCATGGGCAGGGCAGATACCTCCCCAGATAAGGGGTCCTGCCTAGGGGGCAAAAGGAATGTGTTTTCTGTTTCTCTTCTCATTCCTCGTGTCCTCTGTGGTTTGACAGAGAGTGTGGCCTTATCTTTTAAAACACCAAGTATTAGATGAGGAATTTCAACTGCAATTCAAAGGCTGCTATGAAGCTGTCAGATGTCAGTCAGGTTTTATGATAAGGTAAATATGTTGTTTCACAAGTCACAGAAAAGAACTTTGCCCCCAAATAAGCCCTCAGGTTCGTTAGAGACTTGTTTCATCAAGGGATCCAATGAATTACCTCTTAAGGGCTTTCTAAGTCTACCCCAGTACCTGCCTTTTCCAAGAGCTGCTGTGATTCATTAACTTTATTTGCTCCCACCCTCCTGTACATTTTTTGGGGACAAAAGGACTGCATTTGTCTAATGCACATAAAAGACTCTCAATTGAAAGATTCCCATCAAGGAGGAAAGATCAATCCATCACTGTCCATCCTGTGACATACAGCATTCATTAACCAACAGGCATGGAAAACATCCAGCACTTACAGCCAGCAGACTGGCTCCCTAAATTTGCTGGGGATGATGGAACCCTTATGTCTATTTTAATCTTGCCATGAGGGACTCCATGTGGGCTTTAGGCCATCTGATTTTGCTGGTGAAGTTTTGTTTGTGTGACTTGATCATCAAAACATAGCAAAATATTTCCATTTTGGGCCTGCGACTGGCCTAGAAAAAAACAAACTTGGAATATTTATACGCTCCCTCCTGTTGTGTAGGCAAGGACCAGGATAGTGTATTTTCACAGAGACCTGTCTTTCAGCCCAATCTCATTCCTCAGAGCCACATGGATTGGGCAGGTTACTGTGTCATTTGGCACAATTCTATTGTCTTGATTCCTGGCAGTGGCTGGCTGCCTGCCTCTTCCAAGCTGATGGAGCCCCAGCCAATGGTCCTCCTCCCTGTGGTGGGTGCCTTGGCCAGTGCCCCAGGGCTGGTGTTAGTGTCCTCGTGCACTTGCAGGCTGGATGAGCCCAGTGCAAAACAAGCTGCTCTTCTGATCAGACCTTGAACTCTTTTATAAAGGAAAATGTGGCAGATCAAAGTACTATAAAACCTTTCCATTAGAAAGCACTTTTTAACAGCCTTCCAAATGAGACAAAGTATGTCCCTCTGACTATTACAGGGATTATCAGTGGAAAATGAGCACAATGGCTGATTAACCCTTATTTTGTGAATGGAGACATTAAGTATGTTTTATAAACAAACACAGATGTGAAAAAGAGCATTGCATGAATTCATCTCTTTCCCCTGCCAAACTAAAAAGTTTAAAATATGTTTGTTTGGACAAACCCCCAGTTTGTTCTGAGGACAGAATGGATGATACGGATACAGTCTCGGCAGATCGAGAGTATTTCCATCTAAAAAAAATCCACCAAAGAATTTTAGCTGTCAGGCATCAATCAGATCTAAATGCATCATTTTCAAGACAGAAGTTTGACTTCAGAGACTTCCTCATTGACTTTTGGAGGGTCAGAAGTATAGGGTTTTTTTGGTGTAGATTCCTTCCCCCTCCAACTATAGCAGAATAAATTCCTGGAGAAAAATCTGGACTATGAGCAGAAGTGTTCCTGTCTCTCCCAGCAGCTTCAACACAGCACCAATGCTCTGTGGTCTCAAGACAAATCTTTACTGTGAAAGACCTCCCATTCAGCTGCACAGGGCTTTTGTCCTCAAGATTATCCGCCATCAGTTTTAAGCTCTTAAAGGCAAGTTTGATGGAAAGCACTCTGAAAACAATGTGGTTCCACAGATCTGCTTGAGACCACTTGCTATGCTCCCTGGACTCCAGCTGGAAATCTGCTTGCCTAGCTGCTAAGCACACAGGTTTGACTTTCAGAGTCTAGTATTCTCTCAAGAAGAGTCAGGTGCATAGGGGAAGAAAAAGAAACCTCACTAGCTGCCTGATATGTGTCAAAATGAGTAGGTTCCCTGAACAGTCAGTAATTACTAATGAAGTCATATTCCTGGGTTGTGCACCTTGATTTTTCAGGAGCAAAATGGCTGGAAAATCATGGAAAGAAAGTCTAGAGTAGCCTTCAGGGGCTCAGGGAGTCCATACCCTGCCTTACAACAGGATCAAATACAACCACAGTATCTGTTCTTTCACCTGTGCTTAAAAATTACTAAGAATGAAGAATCCATTAATTCCCCCAAGAAAAAATTCTAATGCTTAACTGTGTGGCCAAGTTACCCTGCACTTCACCTGACTTTTCTCTACAAGGCCACAGAACTGGAAATAGAACTTGCAAAATGCCTTCTTATTTCAAATGATTCTATAGTTCACATCTAAACCTCAGCTGGCAGACCCACAAGGACACTTAGAGGAAAGGATCTTGCAAAAAGGGAGATGAAAGGTATTTGGCATTTTTCAAGTTTAATAGATTGTTTGTGGCAAATGGAAGTTTCAAGAAGCTCTCATGGAAACGTTTTCATGAGTTCATGTATAGACAGACTATTATAGAGATCCAAGGGATGTATAAAGTCTTTGATCTTATATTGTCAAGTTCCTCTGTTAAACTGGATTAATTATATCATGGTGGTTTCACTTCAGAGTTTGGGCAGACTGTGCTAAATGAATGCATAATGCCAATGCTGTATCATTAAACAGTATGTATCCTTCACAGATAATGACTTCTGAATCAATGGGAATCTTTCCAAAATCAGCTGCCATTTGAGATGAGCACGAAAGTCAGAACACAGCCCGTTCTGAACTCAGCAACTTTTTGCTGAGCCATTGGGTTCAAGAGTCCACAAGACACAAGGCATCACCACGTACTTTGAAAGAAAGATTTTCAATATCTGAGGTAGGAACCGTCTCAATGGACTTCATGCAAAAAATGAAAAGTATACCCTAAGTGTAAGGCATCTGAATAGCAGATATAGAAATACACCCCAAGGAAACTGCTTTCCCAGCTCTGGGGGATACAGCCTAGACCCCTACAGATGACTACGTAAACATGTGCTATCTGTTATGGCTAAGTCTTGCAAAGAGAAGGAAGAAAAGTAAGGCTCCCACTCACCTACAATCCTGCCTGGGTTTAGGGATGTACCCTGGGTAAGCACCCTCCGTGATCAGCTTGCACATCCTGCTGTCTCGGTCGGAGGGGAGCAGAGTGCTGGGTTTAACAAGCAGCCCAAGGCAGTGATCAAACGTGTTGCGCTCTTCTGGCCCATCCTCCGTAAAAAAGCAATGCCCCAGTGCATCATAACCCACCACATCCTTCACCTGAATGTACAAAATAAAGACCAGTGTTTAGGTTTCATGCTTCAGCCACTGCCTGATTAGAACAAACTTTACAGTGGTGGCACATAGGAGCCTCAATACCCTTTTGAACTCAGGGTCTATAAGCAAAACCAAAAGCAAGATCACTCTCTGTCCTTAAGAGCTTATAATCTACGCAATAACTCCAACACTTAATTAGAATTTGTCATCACCTAGGAAATGCTCATTCTGTTCTTTTGTTGGCCTGTGAAATCAGAGACTGGCTTAGCATGAGGCTGGAAAAAACAACAGGGTGGGGAATGAACAGAGGACATTAGATGTTCAAATCACATCTGGGCTCATTCATCTTCATATGGAGTTACATGAGCAGCTACATAAAATGCAACTGAAAAATGCAGCTGAGCTGAAACAATATTTTTTCAGGCTATCAGAGAGGCAGCAAGTTGTTTTCCAGACAGGCTGGCTTGTTTTAGGTTTGACCTGATCTTTTTTTCCAAGTTGTTGACAGAAGCTTTACTTGACCCTGAGACAAATCAGCTGGTGTTAATCAGTGCTCTTCTGGTTTTGGTTTGAATGTTGTTAATATTGGGACACCATTGGTTGGAGAGAACAATACCCATCACACCACTGGAAGATCTGAGAAAACAATTTCAGGAGCAGATATGTGAATTTAAAGCCTAAGGCTAGGACTGGATGGGAAACAACAGCCCTTGGACATACAGTGTGTCCAGTGAGTCAGTTGTTAGCGGATATGTCTGGGATATGGAAAATTAATTTCAGATCTCCATTGGCCAGGTGAAGGACTGGATCTCCTGGGCTCTTTCCTTGCTGCTCCCATCAGCCATCATCCATCAATCACTTCGGACTTAGGAAATCTCCCCTGGCAAGGTTAGTCTACTACCAATGTGTTCCTGTAAATGTTTCTGATGAAACAGCAATTGTCGAGGGGCAAAAGACAATATTAAACTGGATAGAAGACCTGTTCATCATGGTGTCATTGAGAGACTTGGGTGCTCAAGGGCTGGAATTACTTTTGTAAACAGGCCTGAGACTCCTTTGTCATCGCCATGCCTCATTCTCAAGGCAAGGAGCACCAATTTCAAACAACATCCCAGTATTAGTGTTGAAATGATTACAAATATGTTTTCACATATGAAAAAACAACTCGCTTGCCAAATATATTACCACCTGCACACACTTCTATTATGTATCATCCATGCTCCAGTGTAAATACTCAAATGTCTGAACACGAGTCATCACACCAAACTAAACACAGCTAAAATGACCTGCAAAGTGGTGCATTCCTTTAAGCTACCTCACTAAAACTCATTAACTTCCCTGATCTAATAAAATTACAGATTTTGAAAGGTTTAGGCTTTGTTATTTACATGTACAACATATGTACTAAACTGTGTCCATTTGGAAGAATGAGCTTTCCTAGCCGTGAAATGATAAAGGTTTACAGAACAGAAGAACATTTTGGGACAGTGAACTGTCTGCAGTTTTCCAACATGAAGAGAAGGCTTTTAACCACAGAGATGTCAGAATTCCACAGAAACTGCCACTGAATCCTATTCGCTTTCTCTCACACTACAGTAACACTGAGGAGACATAAGTAATGGTGTTGCAACACTTAGATGATGGGAGCAATTTCCCTAGAGAAATGTTAGTCACTTTGGTCATTTATCTTTCCAACCAGCACAGCACTGCACGAGGGACTGGGACATGAAAACCTGCAGTGACCAGACTTAGCTGGGGCAAAGGCCACCTATGTGCATGGGGAGTACCAGCACAGGGGAAGGCATCTCCTGTATAGTGAGAGAGGAGGGAAGCAGAGAGGGGTGTGCACTGCAGAGGGGCTCAGAGGCAGCAAACACTCACTGTTCCCCTTACCCAGCCCACAGAATAACACTGAGTTATTGGCCAGAAAGCTGGTCCCGTAGGAATTTGTCACCCTCTCTCTAATTAATTAATTCCCCATATCTCATCTCTTGGTCAGGTCTAACTTAGTTTCCTATGCATGTTTTCATGCATAAACCCAGTACTGAAATACTTGGATTGCAAACAAGATGCTTGTTCCAAAAATCACTTTTCTAATGTACTTAATTTTTTATTTGATTAAAAACTTGCTAATAGCCTATAATCTTACTTTAACCATGAGTAATTTAGGACCAGATAATGCCCTTCGTGGCAAAACAATCGCTGTGAAGTATAGCTGGAGTAGTAAAAGCAGATACCACTGAAGTTGTTAGACAGCTCAGCCTCTTAATTCCATGAAGTAAAGCTCTTCCCTGGATCCTTCCAAACTATTTATTGACCCCCATTTAATTTCCTTCCCCAATGACTGTTTCTGTTTCAGTTTGCACACTGGGATTCAGTGGAGAGAGAGTGAGAATCAGAGCAAAGTTTCATCCCTGAAATTGAAATGGTGTAGCTAGGTGGTTTTATGGCCAAGATATTAAAGAAAACATTGGGTAATTATTGCGTTTTAAAACAACAATTATGATGAGGAAAGAATTTCTACAGATTTGTTTCCAGAAGGACACTCTGTGCCTTCCAGCTAATACGAATTTGCAGACAAGTGCAGGATAACCCACCAATGAAGTGAATTAATGTTGAGATAGTAATTTCTAGCAGACTGTACAGACCCACAGCAAAACATCTGTCTGAAGTGACATAAGAAAAGTGACAGCAAAGCAAGCAAGGAAGCCTGAATGTAAGTTACCAGCCTGCTCTAATGACAGTTAAAAACAACAGATGCCCTTCTACCATTTATTAAAGCATTTGCACAGGTCCTCTACCACACTCATGCAAGAAACCCCTCTGAAATCGAGGGTTTAGTGTTAAGGATAACCTTAAATGCTGTGCTCTCCTAAGGTTTAATAGGCCAGCTAGATTTTTATGGCTATTTCCAAAGTGTGGTTTGTGCACATCATTAAGGCAAATTTTCCCTTAGCAAAGTACACTTTGGATCTCCCTGATATCAGAGGGAATGAATGTTACCTGGGGAAAGACAGAGCTCATCTCTGTTTGCACAAATGGTGTTCTTGCATGTAGAAACAGGTGGTGTTGCACCAGATAATTGGCAAGTAGGAAATGTATAGAATAACTATTATGATCATCAAAGACCCATGTGGGTGTCTGTGAATATATCTGGGGCAGAAGGAAGAGGAAAGGAAGGAAATTAGAGTCAGAAGGCAGATGAGGAGATTGTGGTGGGATCACCCGATGAATCAAGGCATGGAGCTGCTGACTGCAGATGTCTATCAGAGCAGTGAAACAACACCTAAGTGATGCAATGATTGGAGCATGTCTTCTGTGATGCAACTGAACAAACTTGATCAGTTGCTTTAGTTCACTGGGGCTTTCTTTTCAGCTGTCAGCAATAGGATGAGGTTAAATTAAAAAACAAGCAAAGTATTATAAGTAGAGTTTGGTATTCACACATTTTGATAAGCTAAAATCAACAGGGATTAAGTTGCTGACTAACTAATGTCCTAAATTCTACCATTTCTCTTGAGTGCCTTGTTATGGAGGCGAAGTATGGTCATTTAGGGATTTGTGGTTGTTGAGTAACAGCAAGAGAATCAAGTTGCTTTCATCAGCTACATCAGCCTGCCTAAATTTCCTCATGCCACCTTGGCTGGAAGAGCCTGAGCACATGGATCCCTATGCTGTGGATACCCCATGGCACAGTTGCCACCCAGAGAAAGAACAAGAGACGTAACTATTTCCAAATGCTCTATATGAACCCATCTGTCTGACTGATTAAAAAAATGCCAGGCTTTGGGTATTTGGTTTGGCAAGTATTAAGCAACAAGGAATGGAGATCTCACATTAGATCCAGAAGCAGGACTTCAGCTGGTCTGCAGCTCATCAACAGCTGTGCAACCTCTGTGCAGCCAGAGGATGTGTTTATGGTGCTGTTGGTGACAGCCCATCATGGTGTGACAAATGAGCCCTGCACTGCTGCACTGCCACTCTGCATGTTAGTTGTATACTAAGTCCCTGTCTTGAATGACTTCTATAATTTATATAGTAGAATGTCTTTTTTCTTCAGAAGCTGTGTTCACGTGGTAGGTTTTTAGGATCCTATTATAAACTCAGAAGGACAGAGGTCAAACCCCAAACCTCGGATTCATAAATAGCAGATAAAAGTTGCTCTGCCTCTGGAGCTGCAATTTCAATGCCCTTTGTTCAACTTCTGTGCATTTTAATTATGCCTGTGACTGTCCCTTCCAGTACTGCCACTTTTAGAGGTATGAATTCTTAATGCACAGTGACCATCCAGATTACAACTGCCAATGATATGTTTCCACTTAAAACTCTGTTATATATAGTATTAAGGCTCTTGATGGTGCAAATTCTCCTCTTCAGGGCTCTGATACACTTTTTTCCTCTTGAAATGCACTGCTGTTTTACTGGATGGGTGGGAGTCCTTTGCCTATAGAAACCCTGCACCTCTAAGATTTCCCTCTTGAACAACATCCAGTGTTCCTGGACTCCTCTGCCTTTCAGGACTGACTCCCAAGGGACTGTCAACTTGACTCCTAAATAGGCTGAAGTCTGCCCTTCAGAAGTCCAGGGTAGCCATTCTGCTGACCCCTCTCCTTACTCCTCCCAGAATGAAAACCACTATCATTTTGTCATCACTGTGCCCAAGAAAACCTCCAACAATCACATCACCCACAAGTCCTTCTCTGTTCACAAACAGGTCCAGCATCCTTACCCCAAAAACAAAGGCACTCCTACATCTGGGGAGAATCTGAACATGTTCTTACCATCTCTGGTGTGCTGTAACTTGTCTGGTAAGCATCAGGCATTTTATAGATTTATCCTAAAGGATTTCTTGTTTTCGATGGCAGCTCTGACAAATCAGAGCTCTGTGAGTGCTTAATGTTGTGACTGGCATTACAAACCCAAACCTTTATTACAGGAAAGATGAGGCACACTTCAAGCTTCTGATTATCCTCTTTAAATAGCAAGCTCTGTGTCTATGGATAGACACAACTACTCATTAGAGATGGGCTGGGCTGCAGACACTGCTGCACACAGACCAGTGCTCTGCCCACTCTGAGCCACACACAGCCCCCAGTGCTACACTGGCATCCTCCTCTTCAATGCAGATTGAAATATTCCTTGTATCCAGGGCAGGAAGAGTCAGGCATTGGCTTTAACAATAAACCACATCATCCTGCAATAATTAAGCTGTATTCATGCTGTGAGGAAACTTTTGTACTGGTGCCTTGTTCTCTAAGGTAGACACTGGGGTTTCTTACCAGTAAACCATTGGATCCATGGACTGTGACACAGCGGGAGAAGGTATGGTGGATGGAGGCATCTTTCACATACGTTGGAGGGTTGTAGCCTCCTTTCTCATCCACATCTCCAGCCATATGGAAATGAATTGGGTAATGTCCCATTGTCTGCTGGCCCATGTATTTCAGTTCTAGACCTTCAATATGAGTAGCCTTAAAATCAAGACCAATCTGGAGAACAAAAGAACATCAGTCAAGACACACAAAAGTTTGTTGAGAGCAAGGAGAGGGAATAAAGACATAGGAAAGGCTGCACTGTATCTGCTACAAAGATTTACTGTGTGGAGGGAAGTGTATGGCTGCAGGGTGAAGGGAAGAGGGTCACTGTGGCTAAAGGGACCGTTGTTGCTCTTTGATCCTCTCACTGCTACCATGGCTATGTGTAATTTAATTTTAGAAGGAAAACAGTTTTTATTTAATGTTTTCCACAAGTTTCAGCCAGTTGGGTTCAAATAGAACTTCCTGGGCTGAGCATCACCAAAATCTGGGGAAAACTGAGATTGGGATGTGGAGACTGTATCTCAGGTGGGTTGATCACCAGCCTCATTGACTGAGCAGTGTCTGCAGGAGCATGACTTGCACTTCAGGGCCAAAGGACAGGCAGCAGCAGGGAGGATCTGCTGTACCGTGGGAGAGGTTATTTGCTTAGTGGTTGACACGAGGAATTTTTCCCTTCCCGCATCCTGGTTTCCTTGGTATGTGAAGGTGTGACTGGAAGAAGGAAAGTGCAAGGAAAGGCCTCCAGCCCTACCTTGATGTGTCCCCCAAAGGTGTCGAAATCAAAGAAGGAGCATAACTTGCTGCCATACTCATAGCACTGTTCCTCCATCTCGCCCATCACCACGACATTGCGGCTCAGCAGACCCACTTCTGCCCGCATGTCAATGCCATCAATGACTTCACCAATGTGGAGGTATGTTGCTTTCCCTAAAGGAACAAGATCCAGTTTCAGGGTTACTCTGCCAATGCTGCTGGTTTCCCCTTGTGCTTCCTGTGGTGGGGTTGGCGTGAAAATGAAAGGAGTAATCGAGTCAGCAAAAACTGTTGGCTGACACCTCAAAGGAGGGAAGGCTGGAGCACAGGTGACACCCAAAGTCTTGCTGAGATATTTGCAATAGAGGAAGTGGGATTTTTGGTCTTAAATTGCTACATTTATCCAGGGAATTAAACCAACAGTCTGGTAGACAAAACACATTTTCTACCTTGAAAAAAGGATGGTGATAATTCGAGATTTTTTACTTTGGATTACAATCAGCTGTGTATGAACACCCAAAGCAAAGAAAACTGATGATGCAGCTACTGAAAAGTCTAAAAGACTAGGGTTAGCACAGCATTTCCTGTAGTAAAATGCTGGGAGCTGCTCAGATCCCACAGCACTACCCATAGGTGTGCATGAGTCTGATCCTGCTAACACCATGGGTGTTAATGCAAGCAAGGAGAGGACTGGGCAGAAAACCTTGTGGAAATTGTGGCTTGGGACAATCACAACCTCTCACCAAGTTTGTGGGCTGTAAAACCTCTCACTTCCTGCCCTCCAAAACCTTTGAAATGTAGGTCTACCCACGTCTCCAACTTGGTCCCAATGCTTCTTTCTGCCCAGGTGTAGCTGGGGTCAATGGGATCTTCCATCTACTGCATGCCACATCTCCCTTTCCCAAGTTCCTCATAGCATCCTACACACACACACCCTTGGCTCCATGGAGGGGTTAAAAGCACAGAAATCTTTCCCTGGCCTGGCCAGAAAGGGGTGAAGTCCAGGCAATGCAGATGTCTAGAAAGTAAAATATCTCTTTGCTGTAATTTCATTCAAACATATTCCTACTCCCTCCTTCCTTCCGTAGCTTTCTGCAGGGAAAGGCCAGTTGGGAAAAGGTTCATCTTACTGACTACATTCTGTATTATTCCAGTAAAAATAAGTAATAAACTCTTTAAGTAAACACTGAACTTTAAGGAATGCTACACTTGCATGTATTTAATTTCCATGGAATCATTCAAATCCGTAATTAGAAACAAATGGCAAGCCTGAAGCCTGGCTATAGCTGCGAACCACTTTTTGCTTAAGCAGAGGTGCCAAGTCAAGGGAGGGTTTTTAACATTGAAACAATATTGGTTTTAACCAAAACACGATGTTTTGACTGGATAACAAAGATTCAAAACAAACACCATTCACTCCCTCTTCTGCAGCTGGGAGCAGCAAAGTTTGATGGTAGTATTGGGATTTGGGAAGGGTGAGCGCTCTGCCTTGCTCCGAGACTGCAGTGTTGTGAGACAGGATTCACATCACAACATGTGCCATTTTCCTTGGTACCTGTGCCTTCAAAATAATCTGGCCATGTGAAAAATTACTCTCTGTTAACTAGAGGAGCAGTGATGGCTGAACAGGTAGATGCAGTTTTTTGGCTGTTGTGGGAAAATGAAGCTCCTCCAAGCTCTGCCCTCAGCCCAGAAAGGAAGGGTTGCAAAGGGCCATGGGTTTGCATCTCACTCACTTTTGCAATTGCCTCCCTAGAATGTCCTGGGCTTACCCATGCCCATGTTGTTGCCCTGAAGCCAGCAAGCCCCATCAGGTGTGTGGCCAAACCCAAACAAAACCTGCCCAAAAAGCACTGCCCTATTCACATACATTAAAAAAAAAAAAAAAAAGCCACTGCTGTGAGTGCCCTTCACGTGAGGACACTCTGTGCTAGACCCTTGAGTGAGTCTGCTAAGGAGCATGTCTTCTCCTTATGAAACTGTTCTGAAGCTATTATTTTTCAGTTTTCCCCAGTGCTGACCTTTCCTTGATTTACTGAAATGCAGGAAGTAGTTCGGATAATCTTAAGAACATCCGATTTGACGCCACATCTCCAGGATTTGCGGCAGTGAAATTAGATAGGCAGTTTTGTTATTCATGTGCTGAGCTCTAGAATAATAAATGTCATGCTTGCATGTATTTAATTTAATTTAACACCAGTCCAGACATGCAAAACAGGGTAAGCACTGACAGGAATGTTAAATACGGACTAACCAGTTTCTAAATATAACTTCTTGGGTGCATGATTTTCAGTTTGTGCTTTTGCTGACTTGACATATTTGGAGATAAAAGGAAGGACGGAAAGCAATCCCCCTTCCAAGGTGAAAGCGGATTTTGAATAATAGCTCCTTTAACAGAGTTTTAAAAAACAAATCTCTCCTCAAGGCAGACAGAAATTCAAGCTCCCCATAGCAACAGAGCTGAAATGGCTTGTGGGAGGCAGACCCTGGCACAAGAGCCCGTGGGTACTATACATGCCTGCTGGGAACTAGCACTCCAACACTGGGAACTTCCCATGGGGCCAGAAGCACCATGATGTGCATTTACAGACAAGCTGCACTGCCAGGGAGCTGCTGGGACATGTTTAGTGATGGGCATGCATAAAAAATAACAACAAAAGAGACAGCTCTGTGGCAAGTTCAGGGAGTTCACATGGGGATAGAGTGTCTCACTCTGCAGAGTTACAAGTTCGAAGTTAAGCTGCTGCTCACAGCTGGCACACAGAGCCTTCCCAGAGAGCAGACAGGATATCTGAGACCCTGAGCACTGACCACGAGCAAACCCAAGCCTGGAGTTTGCAAACTGAAGTGGTTTGATACTAAAAAGGCAACACTGTGCTTTGAAAGTGGGAGTAATGTGTCTGCTGCTTCAGCATCAAAGCCAATGCTGTGATTGCCCAACCACTAACATGCCCAGAGGCCACTGATTCACCTTCTCCTCCTCTGGGCTCAGGCTTGCTGCATCCCTCATGGACAGATATTGTCCCACTAGCAAGTCAGGCTTGTGCCATGTTATAATCTAAACCAAACAAAGCCTTGCAGTGAGTCGGATTACGTCTCCCCACAACAGCCTTGTGTGATGGACTAGGAAAAACACCCTGGGGGTGCTGCTCCAGTTAGCATAATGTATATTCACAGGGAACAACTTCTGTAATATGTGGGCTTGCCTGGTGGAAGTCTTGAGTTAGAAAAATAGGAGCACATTTCCATGACTATGACTCAAGACAGTCACTATTGAAGTCACCAGTTGTTGATAAGGACAAGGTAATTATTAAAAGAAAGTATGCATTAAAATAAACATAGATGATCCACTAACCAAGGGCATGCTTATGTCAACAAAGCAATTCAAAGCAGAGTCTCTCCAAACTGTACAAAGCTCCAGGAAAACCTGCTATACATGAACCTAGCCATAAAAACTGGGTCTCAGGCCTTATCAAGGCTGGGAGGGGTGGAATTTTAAAACTGTTTCAGCTGCTGCAGACGTGGAAGAGTGCTCAGGTCTGGCTAGTTGGACAGATCCCTCTGAAAACCCTTCCAGGTACATTCACGCATTTCCTAAATCCCATAGCTCTAAATGACACAAACTGCTAAGCCTCCACTTGAGAAGTGAAACAGGCACTTGAAGGTTTGGGTTTGGTGAAGATAAAGTAAAGCTAAGATTCTCCTGGTATATTTTTCTTTTTCTCTAAAGAGTGTTTTCTTCTCCTTTTGCATTCTGTAAGGATAAGACCATGTGTGTCATGGTCTTTTAATGTTTCCTAAACAAATTTTTAAGGGAAATGTTAAACACAATTTATCTGTTCAACCTACATTCATCCAGTGACAGTGAATGTTTCAGGGTATCTAGAAAGTCAGTGCAACTCATTGCAGATGCCAGCCCAGATCTGACACATTTATCATTTTTGCCAAACTCTTGTCACCACTGGTGGTATTGCTTATATTTAGCAGCCAACAAATGCTCACACAGTCCTCCTGTCAAATCCTCATTATTGTGAGTTGTCTTGGTGGGGCTTGCTGGTGCACCTCTAAGCCACTGGCTTGTAAGGCCATGGTTTGGGTGAGCTGACCAGCTCCTTGAGTCACACAGTACAACCTGATGTCTTAATGAATAAATATTCCTCAAATTCACAACTTTCACATGGAAAATTTAGGTTCCAGTAAAAAGACATGCAGCAGAAAACATGAAACTTTATAAGGAGCTGGAAGTTAACTAAGCCTTCTTGGGACAGCTTCCTGCAAGGCAACTCATCCTATTATGGCCCTTCATCCCTTTTCTTCTTCAAAATCCTGCAGAGTGTCCCTCAAAGCTCAGAAATACACCCTCTGTTATAGGAGTATAAAGAACCTTGAGTCCACATGGATATTAAGTGTATGTTTAAATGCTGTATTGGATCAAAGCCTCAGTAGCTGTTTGCTATCAAGGCTGAAATGAGTGGACCTTCAGGCTGCAGAGGGGCATGGCAGGGGGTTGGTGCAGACTGAGGGCAGTGCATCTGCTCATGCTGGCTTTAACCAAGCACTGGAAGGTTCTGCAAGGTGTATTAGTGTTTTAGCCCAGTGGCAGTGCTACTCTCTTTCCTAAGCCCACTCCTGTCCCACCTCATGCCCTCTTTCTGCAGCAGCAGCTTGGCAATCTACTGACACAGCTCTGTAAATGCTAGATTATCCCTCTCTGAGCCCCTAGGTTTTCCCTCTCTTCATCCTGACATGTAAGTTCTTGCAGCTGGGACAGGAAGATTAAGCAGGTCTAGTGAACAAACAGGTCAAATACTTAGGAAATCAGGCCCAAACTCAACCCTTCTGAACCACTATGAAAACCTGAGCATGTCTCTGTCAACTCAGCTTCTAGGCAATGTCCAAAGGTAGAAGAAGGAGATCTGAAAGGCTGTTAGAAAGGGCCATTTCACAGGATTTCCTGCCCAGCCCTCAAGCACCAGGGTTGCCTTAAAGAAAAAAAGAGCTTTTGGCAAGTTCCAGCCAAAATGATGCCAACTTCTAAACAGAACACCCTAAATCTCTAAAAGTATCTGAATGTTAATGAAGTAACTTCTTCTATCCTTACAGCCCCAGATGAATGCTGACACAGGCTGTGAAGTTGTGAGACAACTATGTATTCATACTTTTAATACAAAGTTCTCTGCATGAACAAGATCACAGTAAGTTCTGTATCCCTCTAGTATTCGCAACCCAATAAGCAGGATTTAAGAGATGTGTGCTTGTAATCATAGATTCACCAGTATGTGGGATAATTGGAGTAATTATGCCAGGCACAAATAGTTTTTTCATCCTTTATCAAGAGCATATAGGAGCACAAAAGAGCATTTCATCATTTTTGTTCCATGGTGAAACTTATCAGCATTAGTAGTAACTTCATACAGAGCAACCAAGATGAAGATAAGACTTTTTTCCCAGGGAAACTAGACAAAATACTTGATCTTTCCTACTATCCAGTTCTATCATAACAACACAACCCTTCCTTCCTTCCTTCCTTCCTCCTCCCTCCCTCTGCCCTGGACTGTCGTCCCTCCCCAAACCTTGTGAAGTTGGAAGATCAAACAGTTCTAATCTATTCCCACAGAGAAAATAATCTAGGCACAAAAATGACAAGCAAATAAAAAGTTAAACAAAGGAGGCAAGTGGAGAAAAAGTTCCATTTAAGGGAGTGACCATTTGACTGGGAGCAGGACCTGCAGATCTAGGTCCTCATGCAAACTACACTTACCCATAGGAGTCACAGTTTTGATACTAGTGTAGTTACTGCAATAAAGGAGTGCAGAAGATCAGAAGCTGAGTGTCCTCCCTCACTTTCTACACCGAGATTTACAGAAGTCCACAGTTAGACAACAAAATCCTGCTAAAACCTGATGGCAATTGAGCATTAACTCCCTTAAGCTGTTTTGAAAAGCTCTACTCAATCAATTTCTAGCAAGCAAAGAAAGTATGACTTTCAGCAGAAAAAAAGTATCAAATAAGGACATGAGCTAACTAATGAGTTTGACTTATTTGGCACAATATGTTAAACCATGTCTACTTTTTAATGATGAGAGCATCAATTATCCTAAACCTTGGTAAGCCAAGTGGCTGCCATACCGAGTTGTCCATCCACAAAGCAGAGGATTTCTGCCTTTTTTATTGCAAAGAGACTCGTAAGCAGTTTAGATCTGACATTTAGGCTTCAGAGCTAACTAATGAGTTTGACTTATTTGGCACAATATGTTAAACCATGTCTACTTTTTAATGATGAGAGCATCAATTATCCTAAACCTTGGTAAGCCAAGTGGCTGCCATACCGAGTTGTCCATCCACAAAGCAGAGGATTTCTGCCTTTTTTATTGCAAAGAGACTCGTAAGCAGTTTAGATCTGACATTTAGGCTTCATTTTTAAAAAAGGGAAAGGAAAAAAAGTGAAGATCAAAAGGGAAACAAACCATCATGGGTAGGAATGGTTTTATCATTTGTCTTTCAAAGGGCAGACTTCAGGAGTCCACAGCTGCTAAACTAAACCTCTTAGGAAAATGAAGCCATTCCACTGATTACAAATGACATCCCTCTGAGAGCTCGTATATAAATGTGTATATGTCTCAGAAGGAGCAAAGCAATCTCGCATCCCTCCACAGCAGAAGGAAGGCAGAAATCTACAATGAACTTCTGCACACAATCACGAGTCTAACACAGCCACACAAGGTCAGGCTGTGCTGGGGCTGCTCACCTGGGCTAAGGGACCATTCCTGGTCCTTCTAACTGCATATCATGGCACAGGACAATGGATGAAGTTACACCATGGCCAGGCACAGAGCAGCTCAGGGACCTCCTGGCTCCTAAGGACAGAGGACACCTCAGCCTTTCCCAGGTTTGATTTCATCTAGACTGAACTTAGATTCAGGCAGATTATTTTATTTTCTAGTGTGAATATGTTTTTGTTATGAGAAAGTTGGATGTGATTTTTATAACTGGACTAGATTTTGCCTTGATTTATATAATCAGTGAAATCCCACTGACGTCAATGGAGTTGCCTGGATATAAGTAAGGGCAGACTTTGGCCCTGGTGTTCATGTCATTTGTGGTAATAAAAGGAATGTCCTAATTCTCCTAAAGAGTAATCGGAGACCAAGAGCACGATTACTTTAACAAGTGTTTCCACTGCTACTTTACTTGAAATTCACATGAACTTTTTTGCTGTTTTTAACCCATTATTCATTTCCTTGAACTAACTTAGCTGTCATTGTTGCAGAAGATAAATGTAACTACATGAATTTCACAGATCCATTCCATTATGGGAAGCCTAACATTCCTATGCCATCTTTATTTTTACTGGCAATCTTCCAAGACCATCTTCATGATGTGACATGTATCATACTAGTCTGAGTCCAAGAGCTCAAAAGTTGCTCAAGAAAAATATTCAGCTTGGAAATCTGTCTTCTTTGAAAGTACTACTCATTTTAAGTCATAAGACTATGATACATTTGAACTGCGAATAACATTTTTCTTGGCTTGATGAGCATCTCCAACAATGAATGGCTAGAGCTCCATGGGGAGGTAGTTGCCAAAGGAAGTATATTTGTACCTTCCAAAAGAAGTTGCATCAGAGATAATGGTGAAGTGGTTCATTTCAGAGAACCGAGCAAACTCCCTCGTGCATTGAATGTTCCAAGTGCCCTCATGGTTTCTCAGAAAGGTCTTACTGTAAATACAGACAAAACCTCTGCCTAGAGCAACAGCCACTGTGTAAGCAAAAGATAATGTAAAATGCATGACTTACCACAAGGCAGATGCTGCCCTTGAAATACAGACTCATCTACTAGAGACTTTTAGATTGTAAAATAACTTTTACTTTTGCAAATTATAGAACTAAAAAAATCCTCATCTATTCAGAGAAGAGACAGTTCATGTGCTCTTTCCACGCTCTGCTTATCAGTGTGGCAAAACATGGTTCTAGAAGGGAAAGACCACTTCACAGATTCAAGTGGAGATGTCAATCTCCCACTCTGGATTTCACTTTTATGCTCATACTGAGCTTCATCTGTGCTTCATCATGGTTATGCTACTTAATTGTAGTCAGTGTCTGGAGGCCACTTTACATCATTGGTCTACAATGTCTTTTCATCAAAAGCAATTTGTTCTGCCTTTGAGCTAGTCACCCTCAAGAGAAAATGCTGTGGCTATGCAAAGGCTCCTCCTGCTCAGACTAGCTCAGGCACCACCCTGCCAGCTCCATCTCCCCAGTTCAGTGGCTCAGGACAACTCGCTGGCCACCAGAAATGTTTGGTTAATACATCACCTCTAAGCAATGCTGTCTAGAGACACAGTAAATGAGAAAGAGTAGCTTCAGTAATACAAAACAGCATTTCGAAAATGTAAGATTACAGTTCTTGTAAAAGAAAACTTAGGAAAACAGCCAGATGGATATTACTTCATTGCCTTACAGTCTCTCATGGTCTGCTCCTGCCCTAGCTCACTCTTCACATCAGCTGTGCTCATCTTCTGCTTTCTAGGAAGTGATATTCCAAATATAGTTATTGAAAATTTCAAATACATGACCTGAATCTGTCTCTTAAGTAAATGCACCCACTCAGCAGTGTGCTTGGGGACTAAAAATGGAGGCAGCTATGAAAAGGGAAAGCAGAAAGGAACCAGAATCAAGCTAGATGGCTTTCAAGGATGAAAGGCACTCTCTCTCCTAAAAGCATCTGAAAACCAGCCATCAAATTCAGGTGTCTTTCAACTCTTTGCAATTCTTCATGGAGTTACCTCATCACAAACGACAGAATTTGTGAACTGTAACACCAGAGTGATAAGATGAAGCACCTTACCTGCTACCTTGACCTGTGTGGGTCTGCAGGTTCTGCATGGCAGTACTTGGAACTCCTCTGCCTGGTACATGGAGTAGTCAGTGCTCGCCACCACCAGCCTGTCTCCAGGCTTCCAAGAGCTCACATCATCCACCAGATTCAGGACTGTGCTATTCACATTGGTATCAATGGTTACTGTGAGCTTTGGTTTCACTGTAAAGTCAAATTGAAAGGGTGGAGAATTCAGTTAATCTTATCAGAAAATGCTTGCTCCATTTTGGGGCTTTTTTTTTCCTGGAATGCCACCAAAAATTATTTCCTCATGCGAAAAAGAAAAAAATAAATTAACTCTCCCAAACATGTTTTTTACTAGCTTTGGCTTGGAAAGCAAGAAAACAAGAAAGTATTTTCCTTTAGTTGCAGGCAGGTGGATTTTCCACTAGCCCCAGGACTAAATTTAAATGTAGCTCTTAGTGGCTCATTTTCACCACACCCACTTAGCAGCAGCCCTTGTGGGCACTGGGCGCTGTTGTTTATAGCAGCCAAGTGGTCTTTAACCTAATGACTGTTTTTCCCAGCAAAACAACAGTCTTCCACCCTTCTTTTCCCACCAGCAGAGTGCCAAAGAACCCTAATGGTCTAACAACCAGGTTAGGGACAGCAGTGCTGGAATTAATAACTACAAAGTGAAGTATTACTTTCAAAACCTCTTGTCTTCGCACATTCTGATTGATTAATCTGACCTCATCCCAAAATGCAAAAGTGAAGGAATTTACAGGAAGGAGCTTGCCAAGTATTTGCCATAGCCTTGCTGGGGTTTTGAGACACCACCCTGCTGCCTCTCTTTGTGCCCAGGAATTTTTCCTGAGATAAATCTTCGGCTGTTACATCTGAGTTCGTGTCAATAGCCCAAATGACGTTTTAGCTTGGAGAAATTACTCAAGTTGTTCTGACACCAGACAAGAGCCAGGCATCAAAAGACAGGATTTCTGCTGTTCTCTGTTCTGGCTTTCAAACGTGGGGCACATACCAGATTTGCCACACAGGAACCGTACTCTGTAGTTCTGGCAGCCCTCGCCTGTCTGGTCCTTGCCATGGCACAGAAACCTGTAATCATGACCACTCTTGTAGAAAACCTCAGTTGTTAAATTAGCTCCATCCAACGTCATTGCCTGGAATGAGAATGGAAATATAACACAGGTGATACTGGAAGGTGAAGGAATTTTACCAAAACATCTATGCCATCAGAAGAAGCTTTCACTTTGTTTTGGGTCATGCTGAACCTTTGCATAACAGAGCACTGTGCTCTCTAGCCAGCACTCCAGCTGGTGCTCACATGCAGCTATTCTACCCACAAGCTGCAAATATTATTGCTAGGTGCATGCCTTTCTCCTGTGTCTATATTAATACCATGTGCTTTTTTTGGGGAGGAGTATTCTGAGCTTCACTAACATCTGCTTCGGTGCCCTAGATTTTCTTTTGCCGTTGGTTTGAGGGCAGATGAAAATACTGAACACGGATGCTTGCACCCGAATGAACTCATGGTTTCAATCATCTGCATTGCACTCATTCCATTGCTTATGGCTAGGCTCTGTCTAAACCTTGCAGAAGAAAGGGGTAGGGGTCTTATTTCTTCATTGCATGGATCAGTCTCTCTATAAAAAAACCCCAAAGCTGCTGCAATACCCATTGCTCCAAAAGGAACAAGTAGATGTGGCCTTTTTTCACAGACAAGTACCAGCCTGTAGAGCTGCCTTGAGAGAAAAAAGCTGTATCATGCTAAGAAGCAGTGAGATATGTAATCTCTCCTGTGTTCCTGTTGGGGCAACGTCATCCCTCAGGGTCATGTTAAATTTCACAGTCTGCCTCTACAGATTGCATTTCATTTTGACCCTTTCACAAAAATGTGATGCACTGCACTGGGCAATCCAAATAGCACGTGCATTTTAGCAAGGTACCAGGAGATAAGGCATCTTTCAATGAAGGGTCTGATCCTCATTCTCTCGCTCATGCAGACTTTTCTTATTAATGCATACACTCTGCTGCTGTGTATGGGATTAGCACTGTCAGCTGGAGGAATGTGCCTCTGGCTGTGCTGTTCTTCTGTTATAATCATCATATCTTCAATTTACTTGCATGTAGCATAGCTGGAGCAGACCAGCTGCTATAAATCAGTGGAAGTTTTTGAAAGCAATGAGCAGCACCAGATTACGCTACCTGAGGATTTGCCCTAAGATCTGCAGGATAAACTGACAGATGTCTTGCTTTTAATATACATGGGGAAAAAAAGTGACTCATTTCACAGAAGAGGAAAAAAAAAAGGTTTGTTCCTCAAACAAAATAATCTCTTTCTTGTTCCTCTTTTAACACATATGCTGCATCTGACCCGTTTTGAACTAAGTTGTCGCTTCTAATACGTGTATATGGAAGCAAAAATTAATGTGGATTTGCTAAGACCTGGCAGAAAATTATAGGGCAGTTTTTTCCTTTCTGTTCAAGAGAGATTCTTTACAACATCTAGCCCTGGAAAGTTTCACTCATACTGTCAGCATTCCCATTGACTTCAATAGCTGCATTCTTGTGAATAAGGACAACTCCACTGGCTCAGAGCATGCAGGAACCTTATGTTCAGCCTTGCACACATTGAAGGATTATATTGGCTTTTTCTAGTCAATACTTCTGCTATAGTTGTTTTACCAGGTAGACGTATAACTATAAGGTGAATGTATACACAAACAAAAATCCCTTTGTTTTTGCTGTTGGGTTTGGGGGGGTTTTTGTCCTTTAAGAGGCTTTTGCAGTCTCAGACTGAGATATGACTGCTCTTTCAGCATGATGGCCTTATGGCATAATTATTTTTTTTTAACTTCAAACAGAATTCAGATTTCTTTCCACAGAGATAAAACAATTGACTCCAAGAAATGGCCTCAAGCCCACCAATATTCTTGACAACCTGCTACAGCTGGTAGTTACATTTTGTGATTAATTTTTTAGGTAGGGTCCATTCCAGGACCATTTAAATACTGAAATTTTCATGTGCTTGCTCCTTTTAATCTTCCAGCAATGAACCACATATTTCCCGATAGCATCTGTGCTGTCCATGACCCCATCTGTACTCCTTCTCATGCCAGAAGCCAGAATTTGCTGTAAGGAGATCAATTCTATAAAATTTTGTCTCAGAACTATACAAAACAGGATACCAAATCTTGTTGTATGTATTAGAGCAGTAAAATAATTGGTGTCTTTTATTTAGATACAAAAATTGCTGACAAGCACAATTATTTGAGGGTTCAGTGTCAGCCCAAAGAGGACTTGCCCCTCTAAAGTGAGGAGTAAGCTGTCCTACCTGGATGCCAATGGGCTGCCTACAGATTTTATCAGGATGAGCAGCTTTGAAGTCAGACAGCTTCTCCATGTCCTTAGATCTCGCTTTACCAGGCTTCTCAAACCACTCAGTCCATTCTACATCTGGAGACAAGTGCAAACAAGAATAGTCATTTGAAAGTCAAGCTTAATGAATGCAGCAGAAGTGCATGAAGCATAATATGATCTCAGATATCCATCACAAGTTTCTTCACTGACAAACTGATTCCTACCTCTTCCTGCCAGTCTGTCAGCTGCTTTTAATGATGCTGTGAAGTGCAACCAGCCAAGGGAGAGCAGACTTATTAAAAGCTACATAATTGGAGTATGCAGTATGAGCATTATTAATAGATATGGATTTTGGATCTGTGTCCTCCTTAGGTGCCTTTTATGATCTTCAGATCAAGTTGCGACCGGTTACTGTATGTTGTCTAAAACATGGACATGATGACTATGCAGTCAAAAGAAGTAAGAGGTTGTGTGTGATCTCTTAGATCATAGGAGATGGAATTTCATACCCAGTGCAGTAAAGGAAAAAGGATCCCAGTTATTCAGAGAGTCCTGGAGACAATTGGGGAAAGAATCTGAGAGTGTTCATTACTTGGGTTAGTGGCCACGTAAATAGCAGCTAGTAAGTCCACTCTTCCCAAATGGAAAAGGATTGCAATAAAAAGGGTGATTAATCCTATTTGTCAGCTGTCTCCCACCGAGTTAAATAGCCCACAGACCTCTTACCTTGAACCCACTCACTCGTCGAAGAGACATTAAAATGTTCTCCATTCTCAGCTTTGAATAGTTTGGATACTTTGGCCACAGCTGACCCTTTGTGACCTGTCATAAAAAAACAAACATTGGTGAAATCACTGAATGCAATCAATAAATGTCAGAACTGAAAAGGTCTGTGTACATGTTTGCATATTTTGGCTACATTGTCCAGAATTGCCCTGTACAAGTTCCAGAAGAATTTACTGATCTGGGAATGAGGCTTCAAACACTTTTATAACTTCTTAGATAATCAGTAGGAAAAATCTTCAAAAATCAAGAGATGATAAACTCCCCAGTTATTTGTAGTATATTGCTATTTTTATTTGATGTTTAGCAAGCCATGTTGTTAATTTTGAGAGAAGACAGCCTCAAAAGTGTTCAGCTTGCAAGAAAATGGTTTCACAGGAGGATTTGAGGCCACCAATTCAGGACACACTGATTAAATTTTCAGCTGGTGTGAGCTGGGTTTGTTCCACATCTTTGTGTCTAAGAGAGGAAGTGCCTGAGCTCAATGAAGTTACATGGATTTACACTGGTGAAGGATCTCACCTTTTGTCCCAGGGTTTGGATAACCTAAGCTATCCCCCACTCAGCTGCTCCAGCTGCATTAGTGGGAAGAAGCAATATGTACAGAGAGCATTCAATTAAATATGTCAAAGCATCAATTGCTCATAGCTTCAATGTAATGCTATGCAAGTGGAAACATCATTGACCAAATTAATCTCAGCCATAACTCCAGTAACTTCCAGAGATCATGTCAAGCCAACATTTCGTGCATTAAATACCTTGATATTCAATGTGGTCTTCAACAGAAGAGGAGGGATTTCCTTTAATGGTAATAAAACTCCATGGGTGCCTGGAAAATGAAAATGAGAAATGATCAAGTTATGTCAAGCATGAGATGCATATTTTTTATAGCCCCATGTTCTTGGATTTCTCAGGGGCACCACATTCAAAACAGTCTGATCAGTGTCACAGGAAGCTTAGTTAAAATTAAAAATATCTTAGCACTCTATATTTCTTCAGTAAATATATCAAAAAAGAAAGAAGTTTGAAGAGAAATCCCCACTTAAAACACTCCTGTAACAAGCATGTTTCTTTTTGAAATGAATGTTTCAAGAAACTTGTGTGTGACAGACCTAAGGGACACTGGCAACTCCTTGGGGAGCCTGAATATAAATCTTTTGTGTGTGTGTATACACTAAAGAATATGAAAAAACCCCACTAATGCTTAAATAAATTTAGTTCATGCTGAAACCTTGTATGTCACAATTGTCTTTGGAATGACCCATGAGAATTTCTAATAGACAGACTGGCTGGCAAAGGACAATAAAAAAAATAGTTAGTCTCTGCATATCTAGTTTCCTTATTTCGAACACTGAACAGGGATAAAGGTTTATGACTCTGAATTGTCTATTCAAATCTGATCCCATGTCACAGTTCATTACCACCTGATGGTTATTGATCAAGTAGGTTCAATAGCTATCAGCCACAATGGAGAATGACCACGTGGATAAGAAAGCAATGGAGACAGGGCCTAAAGTGCTTCCCAACCTTGGAGGTGAACCCAATTAGTAGGGGTCAGGAGGGATTTTTGATCTTCAAAATAGAAGTTCAGGCATAGCTGCTCTTAATGACTTAGACAATAAAAAATATGCTTTTAGGGTGGTAGGGAGACTGTCCTCAATTCAGCAAATACTCCCATAGGTTAGATCATGTCTCTGTAGGTACAAATATCCTGTCATTTCAACTGCATCATGACTTCCCCTTGAGTCTTGCAGGTCACTTTACATAGGCCATCCACTGGTATAAGTGAAAATCCAAACCACTCTGGGACTTCAGAAGAAAGCATCCACAGACATTGACAGATAGCCACTAAAACCAGGCAAATCACTGCTGCTGTGAGCTGGGCTTTGCTGGGATTCACAGCCCCAAGCCTGGGGGTGGCTGGAGCAAGTTCTGGGTGAGCACTGGTGCACCCCATGCCATGCAGTGCCTCCCACATGTGCTGGACATGGCTGTTCCAGAGGGCAGTCCCAGAGGCATGTCCT
>NW_008692279.1:0-14450 GCF_000695815.1 Acanthisitta chloris
AGTAACTTCTCCAGTTTTATCCTCATGGGGCTAATGGAGGAAGAGAGAGAAGCGGCTCAGGTGCGCGTTCAGTGCAGGCTGGTCCCGGCCCGGCGCCCCGTGCCTGGCTCCCCCGCGGCACGAGGAGAAAGGCAGTGGAGCGGCACCGCTGAATGGGCTGCCAAAACAGAACAGGGTGTGCTTGTTCCAAGGGTGTAGGCTGTCTCCCTGCCCTCTGGCAGAGACAGTACCTGTGGCTGTGCCCCCGTTTAAGGAGGGGTCAGCCTCATGCCACAACCTCTGATATATTTGACTTGGTTAAAGTTTCTAAGGAGTCAAAGACCCAGATGTCGAGATCCTGGCATCCTTTCCTCACTCCAGGTGCAATGTTTGCTGTCTCTGTTTAAACCGCCGCATTCACCTTTTTCTCTTTTGACTCCCGCTTTACAGCATCTCACCATCACTATTTTCAATGGGAAAATCCATATTTTAAAGTACAGCCCAAAGTAAAAAGGACATCTGCTTCAGGTTTTCTGTCAGATATGATGAAAAAGGACCAGGTTCATTTATCTTTCCCTTTATGGTTGGTTACCTCAGGCTACTTGCAATCCCACAGCTGGAAGATGAATTTCAGTTAATGAAACCATCCAGAGGGTAAATTATTTACCAAAAATGAGTAAGAATAGCACAATATGACACATGAATGAAGAACTGAAGAATAATTTGATAGACTTATTTTAATAGGTAAATTGGTCTGGTGCATGATTTGTTAGTAAACTAATGTTATAAAGGGAAAGTTCACTGCACTGTAGGAGAGTTGGGTTCAGGGGTGTATGGTCTGTGCCATCATGTCCAGCTTAATGAGAAATATCTCCCTGACAAGTCATTAAGAGAAAGATGTCTCCATTGACATGATCGGATTTTACCTCTCAGAACAAGGGGAAGGGCACAGGTGCAGCAAACTTGCTGTAATCCACACCTTTTGATTGGTCAGTGCAGTATTCCTCTATGTGGCAGACCAGAGCAGAGCCTGAAATACAGCTGCTAAGTAGATGGCAGACTGTGGCAGAAAAGGGAAAGATAAAAATATTGCTTTCAATACTGCAGCTTTCTACTACAGTGGAGAGAGAGGTGCAAGAAGAGCAAGACCACTTCATTTCTGAAGAGTCTCCGAAGCAGAATCATTATCATTAGCCACTTCTTCTATCGTGAGTTTTCTCCATTCCTCCACCATCTCATTTCTTCACTCACAGAGGCTGCCTTTGGTCAGCCTTTTCATATTTGCTTTCTTTTCCCTTGATCCTTTTCCTGAGAGGCTTCTTTTTGAGGCACTGACAATACAACCCATTTCTTGGGAATGTGGCAAGCAGCAAGGAGCAACCAGGCAGCTAGGAACAGAAACTTGGAATCCTATTTCTCAGTCTGATACAAAATGCTTTCAGAATCTGTCTCTGACCAGTTTAGGATGTCCTTTTGGAAATTCCTTGGACAACAATCAGGGAAGGGTAAGAGGGAGAATTGCTTATCCATTCCTCTGTAGGGATACCAGCTAGGCTTGAACACAGCCAATCTTCGCCAGTAGCTGCTGCCACCTAGGAGGGAAACCTGCAGATCTGCCATACTGATATCTGGAACAATCCTGAGATGTGTCCCACTTGAAGAAGGATGCAGATGGTGGTAGAAAATTACGAATCAGAATATCTCCCTACTGCTTTGTCCTAAGCTGTCTGAGAAATAGTTTAGTCACTGCCAAAACCACATATATTTTAAACTGTTGTCGTGGTTTAACCCCAGGCAGCAGCCAAGAACCACGCAGCCTCTCACTCACTCCCCCACCAACGGGATGGGGGAGCAAATTAGAAGGGTAAAAGCTACAAAAACTCATGGGTTGAGATAAAGACAGTTTAATAGAGAAAGCAAAAGCTGCACACACAAGCATAGCAAAACAAGGAATTAATTCACTGCTTCCTGAAGAAAGGTGTTTAGCCATCTCCAGGAGAGCAGGGCCCATCACGCGTAACGGTTCCTTGAGAAGACAAATGCCATCACTCCACATGTCCCCTCTTCCTCCTTCTTCCTCCCACCTTATATCCTGAGCATGATGTCATGTGGGATGGAATATCCCTTTGGTCAGTTTGGGACAGGTGACCCAAACTGTCCCAGCTGTGTCTCCTCCCAATCTCCCATGCATCCCCAACTTCCTTGCCAGTGTGGCAGTACGGAAAGCAGCAAAGGCCTTGACTCTGTGTAAGCTCTGCTCAGCACATCTCTGCATTATCAACTCTGTGTTCTGCACAAAACCCAAACATAGCCTCATACTAGCCTCGATGAAGAAAGTTAACTCTACTTCAGCTCAAACCAGCACAACTGTGAATCTTGACTTCTCTGTGTGCCAGCATTGCCCAAAGGATATTATGCGTTTTTATTTCACGTCTGTGAAATTCTGTATGTGTCATTTCTGTTTCAACAGTAGTTCTGAAAACAAATCTTAATTGCTCCTGATTTTAAGCTAGGAACAAAAATATGGAGACTTCAGATCAGGTTAGGTGTCATAGCTGAGCTGCTCTAATTGCTGCTGAAAGAAACAAACATGCTCCTTCCTCCTCCTCCTCCACTGTCGCCTTTCTGTTTTCCTCTTTGTTTTGCCTACCTTGTCCAGTTCCCAGTGAAGGATATCCCTTGCTGCCCAGTGAGCTTTCTCAACTTGCTAACAGAGCAGAGAAATGTAAAGCTGTTTGGTTTTTTTCTAGGATCATTTTCAGAGAGGTCAGCAAGCCCTGGGGATGCCACCAGGCACACCAGCAGAGCTCTCCGGGATCCTGGTGGCAGAACTGCCCCACTGGCTCAGCTGTACCAAATGTCTGCACTTTAAGGATGCAATGAGATATTATGGATAAGGTGATTATGGAAATGGTTGCTGAAATGAGCAGTCCTGTTCCCATTTTCACCCCAGCCATATGCTGCCCCACTGCTCCCTTGGCAGTTTGGTCAGTGTAGTTATCCCAGAAAGCAGCATCAATAGGTTTCTGACTGCACTTCTCATTTTCTTCCAAGATACCAGCTTAAATTCACTGGATTTTGGGGTCTGTAAGGAGCCCACATCCTTTTCTTTGGTTTGGGAACAGGTGCTACACATAGCAAGAGCAATTCTGCCTTTAACATACAGGTGCCTACTGCCTTGAAATTACAAAATACAAAGAAATAGACTAAGAAAATTATAATAGGTTTTAATATAGTTTTAATAATGTTTTAATAGATTTAATAAAAAATTTAAAGTACAAGAGGAAGAGAACTTAATGAAGCAAATGCAAGTTGCATGACACTCACACTAGATAGTTTACCAGCTTCATTTTATGGTGAATCCCACAGGAGACATTTGTGGGGAATAAAGCCCTGTCTTCCCGAAAGATTTCGATATAGTATTCAGACAGGAGAAAGGGGTTTGCATCTATGTGCTTAGTCTCTGAACTGCCAAATATCTCAGTGACTTTAGTGAGAGTGAAAAGCTGAACAAGTCTGGTAAGTAAGAAGTTTGTGCTTGCATACACATTCTCTTGTGCATGTACCTGTAAACATACATACATATGCACAGACGTCTTCAGAACAGATCAAGAATTGACTTAGAAAGCTTGGATTCAGTACAAGGTAAAAGCCTAGGTGCTTTAGGATCTATTGCTAGCTGCAAAATTCAAGTCTAGTTTTATATCTCCCTAAACTTCAAGACTCTTAAGACAAACAGAGCTAATTGTAGTCCCTTCACTCTAAAATACGTAACTGTTTCTCTATGCCATAACAATTTTCCTTTGAAAAAAACCAACCCTCTGCATCAGAGAAACTTTGCTTCCTGTATATATTTAGATATCTGTTTCATGTTGCATTCCTGTGTTCCTAAAGGAATCTCTATTCCTATTCTCATTTTAGCTAAGAATTAAACTTGATGGAAATTATTTAGGAGAAGATGAATTAAGGCATCAAGGGCAGTAAAAATAGTCCTGGACTGTCTGTATTAGTTACTACCCAATTAAACTGCCAAAACTACTTAGAATTACTACTAAGAGCACTATGACAGCATCAAGTTGGTCTTCTCTTCATCGGTGCTATGGGCACATCTCAAAACTGCATAACCAGCGACAGTTCAGAGCTGGACTAACCACACCCTTCAGTGGCCAGGAGTGAGATGCCTTGGCACAGCCAGGTGAGGAGCCTGGCATGGTGTCTACCTGTGCTGTCTGTTTATGTGTGGGCTCAGCGGCTTCTCGGATCAGGGCTGTGAAGAGTCCTCAGCCCAAGGAGCTGCTGAAAAAAAAAACACAAACTGCATTGCAGCTCAAGCTGTATTAGGCTGTTAGACCTTATTTTCCTAATTACTGAATTTGTCATGAGTGTTTAAAAGAAAGAAAGTAAATCAGTCATTAAGAACTACCTTGGCACTCAAGTTAATGAAATGTAAAACTGGTTCATTAGGAATTATTGTTCCATTTGATTGATTTTATCAGCTCCTGCCATTAGCACTGGGTTGCCTGTGGAAATAGGGTATGTTTGTGCTAGTCTTTCACATGGCATATATGAATCTACTATTTTCCTGCTAGGAACTCAAGATACTTTCAAGTGCTGTTCAAATCTACCTTGAAAATATATTTTAACATACAAACATCTCATTCTGATTTCCTGTGGCAAAGTTGAGTAATGAAAAAAATCACAAGGTTAGACATAGGTTTGAACATGCCCTTTAGGCAGTGAAATTCCCCTGCAGAGGACTGAGTCTACCAGAGGAATCCAAACATATTTTCTCATTTGTGCCATTAATCAAAAAAGAATATGTTGCAAACTACTCACAGAAGTTTTATGGCATCAGCATTCAGCAAGTTCAGTGGGTCACACTACGAACCAGAAAAATGGCACAATATAAAATACAGAATAGCTTTGTGGACAAGGGAGAAGCCTAGGGTAATTCATGGATTTAAACAAGGGAGTGTTTAGACAGAAGAAGCTTTCCCATGTATATATAGAATAAAGTATATAAAGTATGTTTTGTCCTGTTTGTTTTTACTTTATGAAGTTATTTCTTAGGTATAGTTGCCCAGGAAAACTAAAGATATTTATTTTTTCCTTTCCATTTACCACTTTCTGGATTCCACATGGCAGACTTTAATTGTCCTGCTCTTCTCATATATCCCCTTCCAACTAATCTCTTTATTAACCTCATGCCAACATTTCCCTCTCATTTGGAAACAGTATTGCCTGAAGAAGCCAGTAAGATACCTTGGCAATGGCTGTGGCAGATCGTGGTTTACTTGTAATTCTTCGAATGAGATGGAACAATTAAGATGTAAAAATATTCTGGAATTTTGGTCCACATATCACGAAGGATGCCTGACACAGTATTGCCTACTGCTTCTCTTCTACATTCTTTGCCTATTTATGTTGCCAGTCACAGAAAGGAAAAATAGCTGTTACTTTTCCTTTCTGTGCTAAAATGCACAGAATTTAGCAAAGCTAAAATGCAGCTTAATCAGTTTGTAAGTGAAATTTTAAGTAGAATTGTCTTTGCCTGGGATTGGAGTCAGTGAATTGAGAACAATTATCCTAGCCTAAGAGGGTGCTCTCCAAAGGAATTTGCTGCTGTGTGGCAAGTTGTGTATCTGTTCACAGTGTGAGAAAGGAAGAACAAAGAAGGGAAAATGCTGTGATTCTTTTTCAGTCTTTCTATATGCTGTTTCTAGTCTTTGCACCGAGTTCAGGCCAAGTGATCTCATTATGCCAATACTGAATCTGGCTCTTTGTAGCCTCCCTTTATGAGTGTCTGAAGAAATTCCAGAAATACTTAGAAGTTGCACTAGGGTTATACAGAAATAAAAAAAACCCCATCATCTAATAAACTAATACCCCGCGGCATTTTGCTGTCACTTACATGAGTCAACCAAAGTAATTTAAACAGGCAGAATATTTTGCATAATATACATACGTCATTCACAGGGCTCTCTGATCATTTAGATATGTAGTAAAATGCTAAGTGTCATCTTTTCTAGTCAAATGACCAGATTATATATTCCAGTGCATTAAGAAGACATTTATGCAGCTGATACTGCCAGGAAAATTACCATGTTGTTATACAGTTTAAAATCATTCCAGCTCTATGGCTGCAGACTCTCTGAAATGAGTCTACATTACTAATTTGCACCAGGCTGATTTTAAATTTGCTTCTACTGCCAAGAGTGACCTAGGATAGCCAAAGTCCACCCACTCGCATCTCATCCCATAAGTTTTAAAATGCAGCCCAACTGGTTGCAGAGGTCTGCATGCTCTCTGTTACTAGAAGAGAAATGGAAAGCAAATAACTGATTCCTGGAGATGGAAAAGTATCTCCGTTGTAGGCACAAGTAACCACCAAGTGGTTACTTATAATACTGCACGCGAAAGGTTTTATAAACTGTAAATAGACTTTCCAGGGAGAATCTGTGCTGCTTTTCTCCACTCACATAAGCAAACCTGAATTTGTAACATTTTTCTGATTTTTTGTTTGCTTGTTCCTTTGGCTCAAGGGCTGTGTACTATAGTACTCGATTCAATTAAATGCAGCCATCACATACAATAGATCATAGTACATTTACACATGGCCATGTCCATTTCTTGACTTCTCTTATAAAAATCCAAATCTGAAGTAGTGAAAAATAAGGATTTAGGAAGATCATTGATGACTTTCAGCATCAGTTCTGTAAAACTTAATTACTTTCAGTTATTGCCTTGAAGATGTTCTCTGCAGTTTCTTTGCAAATGATAAATGGCTGGGCATGGAGCAAACTGCAAAATGATCCATTAGTGAAATCCAATTTTCTATCAGACTTTGCAAGTAATTAGCTTTTCTTTAGATAATGTATTGTTTGTTTGCATACATCCAATGCTATATGACATTTATTTAGGGAAGAGTAGGCAATTTAGTTGTTTACAACAAACCACTCATAATTATACCAAAGTTAAGTACCCATTAGTGCAAGTGACTCCCCTGCATTACTTCTGAGCAAGAAATCTGTGTGTGGGATCCTGCCCAGCTGTCTGAGCCGTGGCAGTGCCACTGCTATATGATGTCCTCCTGTTACATGCAAGCATCATCCAGGAATCTGAGTGGTTCTGGTGTCCAGGCCTGCTTCTGAGGAGGCCATTGCCACACAGACATCAATAGCCAAGAGTACCACGGTGCTGCTTCCTGTTTTAGAGCAGTTGGTGTCTGAGATGCCTCAAAAGTGGATTTTCATAGCTTCTTCCACAAGCACAATCTTTGTACCCTACTTGCAATGTGCTTCCTCACACGAAAAGAACAGACAGAGAGGAGACTTTCCTTCTCATCAAAGCCAAGCTGGTGTGTATGGTTTACTTGGTAGATGGGTCTTTCAGCAGATTGTAACATTTCCTCTCTGTCTCTTCCTATGCTATTTTAAAACCTGGCATTGAGGCAGCTCTTCCTACCAGGCCACATTGGATTTTGTGAGCTGCCTTTTGATAAGAAATTGCATTGAATAGGAAATACTTTGTAAGGCAATAATGTATCTCTTGAACAAGATTAATTTGTTATGGGCTGAAGCCAAAGGTCACTGCAGTTAGTGAGAGTCACCCCATGGTTTTCAGTTGGCTCTCAGCTTCAAGGATGTTTGATTACAAAAATCTCCACAAAAGTTAGCTATGCAGTTGTTCCTATCTGCACTGATGCAATGGATAATCCAAATTTTGCCCTTTTCCTTAATAGCATAACTTAATATAAGCCTGAAAAGATGCCTTCTGGTAACAAAGCTTTTGCTCCAGGACTTCTTATAATTAACTTGGTATTACTTTTCTGATTTTTTTTCTGAACTGATAAGTTGTCATCCTTTTCCTGTCTTCTGTTTTCTGTAATTTTTTTCAGCACAATCCCATTTTTCTTCCTTACTTACATTTTTCTGTTCTTCTTAATTCTTTAATGATTTATCTTTACTATTCTTTTTAGCCCTTAATTATCCACCACCACCAGCCTCTGTTAGTCACCTCTCTCCTCAGAGGACTTTGTGTGTTTTAGAAGGAGCCCCTCTTCAAGATCCTTAGCAAGAGCCTTTTTCTGAAAAAAAGAATCAAAGAGGCCTTAATTCTGATCCAGTATCAGTAGGACTGTTTTTGATTTACAGTAAGGTACACTAAGGTACATAAAAGGAGGATTATTAGACATTGATATTATTAGACAATATTTAATATTTCCTGGTTTTGCAACTCCCTATTTCCTGCATATTACTAGATTGTGCTTTCAGCCCACAGATGCACAGACATATGTTATTGGAAAAAAACTCATAGCAAGTCTCCCAAGATGAAAAAAAGGGATTGTACTATTCTGGATGTAATCCTCAGACTGAGAAGAGGGGAGACCCATCAAAAGAGGAATTGAACCATGGTAAAACCACAACAGACACTGAAGAGCAGTCCTGCAGAGCTTCATCTCTGGAGGAAAATTCCATCTGAGGAAGCACTTAGGCTCCATTCCATTGAGGAGAGCACGTGGTGCTGGCCAAGTCTCTTTAATATTTTTGCTCCACTTTGGCAAAGAAACAATTTATAAAAAGACTGAAATAAAGTGTCCCAATGCTCCAAAATATATTCGAGGAAAAATTGAAAATGACATCTATTCACACATATGGCATGTTCTGTGTACATTCAGCATGGATAAACTGGGCATGGTGTTGGGATGAAACACTGGGATGAATTACAGGGTAGTTGATATAAAGTAGAAAAGGTAAATGTTTTGGCATTTGGGCTGTGTGGTCATTCCAAAGAAAAGTACTGGACTGAAGCAGTGTCCAGGGGCTGTGGTTCTCATTTGCAGTCAGACCACATCTAGCTGGGCCACTGACCCTTTGCTTGCCTGTCCATTACACTGTCTGTTAAATGACACACATCCTTCCATTCCCATTTGAGCCACTGACTTGTTATATTAATGCAGAGTACCAGGACAAGCAGGCAGAAGCACAGGCAGCTTTAGGGACTCAGGCAGAGGAACAGATATCAAACAAAGGGATATAGGTGCATTTTTCACTCCTTACAAGGCACTGGCACAGCTGGTCTAAGACTTCAGCAAACAAGGAATCATCTGACTTGCCATTTAATGACTTTCTAAGATATGTTGGCTCTGCAGTTTGCAAGCCAGTCCTCCAAGGTGCTGGGGAAGAACAATTTGCTAACAGCATCTCACACTGCTCTTCCATCTGTGCCTCAAAATCAGAAGTGGGAACAGTACCTGCCCTCTCTGGGCCTAAGATCTCCAAAATAGAAATGCTGTCTGTTCCTGGGCAATGATAGGGCAGTGTAATGGGGAGAATGCTGCCAAAAGCATATTGGTATTTGGGCAATTTGCACACTGAATTTAGAAGAGGTTTTTTTTTTTCCCCTTTGTTTTTTGGGGGGGTTTGGGGTGGGATTTTTGGTGTGATTTGTGTTTTTTTCCCCCCATTCGTTTTTTGGGGGGGGTTGGGGTGGGATTTTTGGTGTGATTTGTTGGTTTGTTTATTTTGGGGTTTTCTTGGTTGGTTGGTTTTTTTTCTGGTTGGCCTCCTGTCACTCTCTCTAATTTGAGACAGTCTCTTGGGTCCTCTAGACAGGTTAGTCAATCTTCAGGTTTAATTTGATGTTCCTGACAGTGACATTGCCAACATGTCACTGCTGCATCCTGACAAGAGGACACAGAAAACACAAGATTGCAATATAGTGTGCAGACTCAGCAAAACAGCACTTACAGGAAAGGGCAAAACCACCTTGTAAAAATCCAAGAAATAAAGGAGTAAAGACTTATCCAGCAGTGCACAGTGAGACCCTTGTATTCTACTATATGTTGTCATGGTTTGTAGATAAGTGTAGTGCCTACAATGAGAGACTTCAAGATCTACGTTGCACTGAACGGGTTTAGTTAAGCAACTAGTGACTGCTGAGGGCTCAGAGTAATCCAGTTTTGGTACTTTGTGAAGATACTGGAGGATCTGAAGTTGCAACAAGCTTTTGAGTGTATTTTGTAACGGGAAAGTTACAACCTTATTGATACATGGGCTTCCAGAGTTGCAGAAAATTTGATACATCAACCACGGAGCCAGGAGGCTGGGGACAGGAAGAGGTTTGTAGGGATTGGTGAGGAAGGAGAAGGACTGTGAGCATGCTGGGCATTCCGAGCATCCAACCCACCATTGCGGGGCACAGTGCAGAGTTCCTCAAGCTTGTGGCAACCAAGCCAGAAAGCCAACCTAGCACAGCAGCACAAAAGTACCCTGGGTGCAGGCAGGCTCATCTGTCTGCTACACAGCTCCACAACGCTGTGGGGGCTCAGGGGAGGTCAATGCAGATGTCTCTGTTCTGAGTTGGACAGGATGGAGTCACAAGGCAATACATGCCCTGGGAAATGAATCCTCCACATTCCAGGCTCACTATAGTGGGAGGACACTGGAGATTACAAAAGGAGCAGCCAATAAATCGTAGAACACAGGAATGGGAAGAACAAAGAGAGGGAGAAGGGAGCTATAGTATTTATTATTACTTGAGCTGCTGAGCCACACAGGCTCCATGTCATACTAGTGCCCCATTAAGCAAGGATGGGAAGAAGAATCACAAGACCAGGACTCTAGACTTTGGTTCAGTTCTTGTCTCAATTGCAGCATTCCTCTGTGTCTACATTTTTGTTCACAAAAGCAAAGCTGGGTGCATAGTCTGATGAAGTGTGACAGAGCACTCCAACAGGGTTCTGACTGGGGACTTGGGCACACAGGCACTCCACACTAGGCTCTCTCACATAAATATCAACATTTTCATTTTCTACATAGGTGAAGTGTAATCTGCCCTGTACTTTGATTACTTATTATAAAAACAGTATTTATTCTGTTGGGAAAACCTTGTGAGGATCAAACTCATTAATTACTACATGGCACACAAGCATATATAGATTAGGAAGGCCATGAACACACCTAAATATTCTGCACTCTGCAATTACAGGATGTCACACAAGCAGCCCTGCAAGAGTGGTATTACTTCTGGAGCCATAGTACTGACTGGAAAAGAGAGACAGTAAAGCATACTTTGGTTTCTTTTAGTTTAGTACTATTCCTCTAAATGAGTTTGAGCTTCCAGGCCACTTGTTTTTGGAAAGCTAGAGGTAATAGGTGAGGTGTACATTGCTGGAATGTCAATGGCAAGGCAATTTCCAGGTATAAGCAACTCTGTTCACCTTTAGTCAATAAAATTAAACCCAGCAGAACTGGGTGTATTTAAGGTAAGCAATGTTAATGGAGTCAAAATGTCTATACAGGTGCAAGGACATGGGTCCTTGCATGTGGTCACTTGTCCTATACATAGGACACACTTCTGTTTGAAAGGGATTAAAGCAACCAATGAGGCATTTCTTAAACATCGGTTGCAATATGCCTATGCCAGTGGTTGAAATTTACTGTCACCAGTCTAAAAACTATTGTTTGCAGGAAAGCAAATAAGTCCAACAAAGCTGCACTGTTCTGCACATCCCTATACACAATATTTCCTTTCAATCTAATGGTCTTCCTAATGCAATGTGAATACCCAATGTTTGGAAAGTTGGATTTACCTAAGCAGAAACATGCAAAATAAAGAGGAAAAGGGAAGACAGAACAGGAAAGAGCAAGATACAATAAAGAGGCTGAAAACAATTAATTTACAACTTTTTATGGGTTTGTAAATAGTTTTTCCCATTAGAAATGGAATTAAAGTAAGTGACTATTGTGTATTTATTTTGCTCAGGAGAAAGGACGAAGGAATTGATCAATGTGAGGTTTTTGAATGCCATACACCTGCATACAGGGACACGACTGCCACTTGAAATTAATTTCAAAAGAAATGAGCGTGAGATTTTGCATGTCTCCTGTCCATTTTTTCATTTAGAATGGATTTTTTTTCTGCAAGGATGGTCACTGCTGTTAAGGCAATTCTGTCTCTGTTGGCCTCCCACAGCCCTGTGGCTCTTCACAGTCATCCAAACAGCCAATTCACACAGTTGTCCTCTCCCAGAGCAGTGCTAGGGTTTTCAGGTCCCTCACTTATTCAGCTGCTATTGCTTCAGCTGCCTCATAGATGCTACACCCCCGTGATTAAAAGCAATGGCACAAGTACTGGTGAATTATTTCTTTAGAACAAAACTATTTTAAAGGCAACATATAAAAAAAGAAATAGAGCCCCTTCAATGCTTAGATATCACCTCCTGGACCAGAGAAGGCTGAACATGCTTATATTTTCTTTATAAAGTACCGTACTTCCTCACCCTCTGTCCCTAAACCAATTCTGATAAATGTGTCGTTTCCTACCCTTGCTTTCTCCTCCGTTCCCAAAAGGATCTTTATGTATGCATATATTCTTTTCACCTCCAAATTAAAAGCTTTGCAAAACAAAACTGTGTTTCCATAAAGACAATTTACAAGGTACTCAAAGCTGATAATTGGGCCTGTTATCTTTCAAAAAAAGTTGTTGTTTTCCCTGGGGTAAGTTACTGTGTGGTTTCTGTGTTTGTTCTTTACCTAATCCTTTGTGGATTTAGATCAATACAGGCTTGCTGAAAACTCTGACAATACAGTACACTATATTTTCTCTGTATGCTTCCCTAATGATTTTGTTTTGGTTTGGGTTTTTTTCAGCTTGTGTCCTTGGTTCCTATGTTTCGTTTGTGGGGTTTGTAGGAACATGGAAATGGAGAATCTTCCTATATCATGTCACGTAATACATTTCAAAAATGTAATAAACTGCTTTCTAGAAACAGGAGGGGGTTTTGTTGAAAAAAATATTTCTCCTTTCCTGTTGCTCCTGGGTAAGGTTTTTCCTAGATTGTGTGGATGGAAACTTTATTCCAATTTCTAAGTTCCATTTGTCCACGTGCTGTAGATTTGGACACAGAACAGTGCTGGGTGCCAGGGGTTCCCCAGGTCTGGGATGCTGGGAGAGTGGGGTTTCCCATAGGGGTCTGTCAGGACAGGGCCTGGTAGCCAGGGCCTGTCCCACCCCCAGCCAGAAGCCAGGTATCTGGGAGGCAGCAGGGTAACCTCAGCACCTCCCTGGCGACAGGCCGAGGCTGATTCGGAAGAGTCTGAATCCCTCAGCATGGCCCATGGCCAGGCCAGGCAGGGCTGGAGCTGTAGCTCAGGTGGAGTTAAGTGCTGGTAGCCCAGCCAAAAGCAGCTCTCACGGGCCAGGGTAGCCCTGGTTTCAGCCTCACACTGGCATCCTGCAAGCTTCTGCCCACTGTAACCAATGGGACAGGGCAGCCCTTGCTGGTCCATCCCTGGCTGCCCCCTAGCCCAGGAAGCCAAACCTACAGGGGAGAGGATGCTCTCAGGCCCTTACAGCCACTATCTATAACATAACCATTTTCCTCTCCTTTATGTGTTAACCCTAACATAACTCCGGTATGGAAGTGTTCAGGGCCAGGTTGGATGTGACTCTGAGCAACCTGATTGAGTAGAAGGTGTCTGTCTCTGCCCATGGCAGGAGAGTTGGAACTAGATGATGCAATCTATGATTTCATATGATACAACGATTCTGTAAAGCATGCTTGCAACTGTGTCTCTCCTCAGTCTTTTCTGTAGGTTACTTAAGCCAAATTCATATGCTCAGAGACCTTTTGTTTCCCTGACCATCTGAACGGCTTCCCAGAGACCTGCTGTGGTAGTTTCAGCTCACAATCCATGGCTGACTAGAGGTGTGCCTGGATCGTGGGACAGCACTCACCACAGCCTCATGCAAGGTCCTAGCACTTCCCTCACCCCCCCCAGGGCACCACCAACTGAGTTACTAAACGATGCAGTTGTCTCCCATGGCAGCTCCTGGCAGCTCACAGACCTCCTGTGAACAGCTAGTATGCCCCACTCTTTCTCACTCATTTCCAGCGCATGAGCTCTCAGCTACCTAATTTCATCCTGGTTTTGTTTCTGTGATCCTCAGAGTCGTTGAGTTGTTCCTTCCCTATCCTGACTCCATCTCCATGCCTTCGGCAGATTTTAACCTAAATTTTATTCCTGGTGTTCGTGGCACTGGGAAGCACACACAGACAACAGGTTTGACTGAAGGGTGAACCTCCCTCTGTAATTCAGGTAACAAATACTTGTACTACAGCCAAGGGCCATTTTTACATTTATTTTAAGGATGTCTATAAACCAGTATGAGCTGCCAAATTACTCCATCCACGCATGGTTGGCAGCTATGTGCATCAGAGCTGTTCCATTACCCATGAACAGCAGCAGCTTCAGCAGTTCCCATCTCATGAGGGCTTGGCTTCATCCGGAGCAGGCACAGGGTATCAGCAAGCACCATAATAAGGACCATAAGGATCAGCTTCACTTGGAACAACTCAGTTGCCCAGACAGACTGTGCCGAAGCTCCTCCAGAACGTCTCCCCTGTATATTCCCTGCCCCACTCGCCCCTCCGCTACCCCTCGCAGTCAGAGCCGGGCGCGGGGCTC
>NW_008692280.1:0-412 GCF_000695815.1 Acanthisitta chloris
AGATTCCTCGAGTGCATAGAGGATAATCTACTTCAGCTGGTACATAAGCCTACCGGGGTGGGGCTCTGCTAGACCTGCCGTTCGCAAATGGAGAAGGGCTGATGGGAGATGTGGTGGTTGGAGGCCATTTGGGGTACAGCGATCATGAAATTACAGAGTTTTTGATACTCAGGGTTGCAAGAAAGGCCATCAATAAAACTTCTACCCTGGACTTTGGAAGAGCAGACTTTGGCCTGCTCAAAAGTCTGGATCAAAGCGTACCCTGGGAAACAGCCCTTGGAAACAAAGAGGTCCAGGAGGGATGAACATACTTCAAGAAGGAGGTCTTGACCATGCAGGAGCAGGCTGTCCCAGTGTGCCATAAGGTGAGCTGGCAGGGAATGCGGCTGGCCTGGCTGAACAGAGAAACTTT
>NW_008692281.1:0-7053 GCF_000695815.1 Acanthisitta chloris
GCATATTTGTCATATCACTTTGGGCTGTAGAAATGAGATGGGTTTTTTCCCCCAAGTGCTGTGTTTGCCTCTCATCCTCATAGCCAAATTCAAGCATTTTCCGCTCTTCAGTGCTTGGAGGAGTTTGCTTGGGCCACTACCATTTTGTGTGGGATGCTCTATTTTCCACCTGTCTGAAGAGAAGGGAAAAGTCATCCAGACTCTTTGATTTGCAGACTCTGCAGACACCAAACCCCTGTGAGGAGCCTGCCCTGAAGGACCATGGGGAGTCTGCAAAGAGACGCCGGAAAAGGCCACGTAGCGTGGCCTGTCCCTGCTGCCAGCTGCCCCGGAGACCCCACTCGGCCGGAGGCTCTTACCCCTGTGGGATATGTGCCAGGTGCCAACGTTATTCCTCTTCCTGCTAAAATCCTGCTGCTTTGGGCTCAAACAGACCAAGCCTTTCAGAGACACCCCTAGGGGAAGCTGAGGGCGCTTGAAGCATCACCCCTTGCTCCTCTGTTCAGCCTCACAACTGACGTTCACACCAAATGGCTTGTTTTAAGCTCAGGTTTCCCTGCCAAACCCCGTCATGCCTCAAACAGGCAGAAACTCCTTCAAGTAGGAACAACAATCTTGGTTTTGTTGGAGTCAAAACTATGATGTACTGAAAAGAGACAGAAATGTGGGAGAGTTGAAATATCAAAGCTCAGAGTCATGGTGCTTATTGAATTCAAAATATGTAGGGTTCCCCCCAAACAGATGGAAATTCTTCAACTTTAAATCTCAAACCATTCTTGAATGGTGTTTATTGAACGAAAAATGAAGGAATTCAAAATGCTCATTTCTCTCCTCACTTTCAGAGTGTTTGATACCCTGAAGGGCCTGGCCATCCACAGGAGCATCCATCGAGCCAAGAAGGAAGAAGAGCCTCTGGCCAAGAGAAAAAAATCAGATGAGGGGTTGACTGGGGCTACAGTTGCTACATGTAAATAGTTTTAAGGTAAACAAGTTTGGGGGTTTACATTTGGGGGCTTTTTAATCTTTCTATGTAGTTTCTAGGATAGGCATTTTAATGAGTAGATGTAAGAAGTTTGTTGTTGTTTGTCATGTTCAGAATTTTGTCTCTATGAGTAAGAAATCATTAAACAAAGTTTGTTCCATTTTGTCCTTTTGTCTTTATGAAACCGAAGCCTGTTCCGCTGGGTTGGGGTTGGGAACGCAGCATCAGTCCTGCACTAAGATCCAGGCCATGTGTGTTCTGCCGCAGCCCCAGGGCCTCGCTCGGCGGGCAGGGGGTGCAAGAGTGGGTCCTCCCCCTGCCACTATCAGGAGGAATTGATCCTTTGATTCCTACAAATCTTGCCAGGTGTGGAATGTGATCATAGGATTTATTATTATGAATCCAACCTAAATTAGGAGTCTTGTCTTGTTATACCTGGTGGGATAAAAAGCTCTTCTTTTTGTTGTTGGCAGGACACAAGATTTTAAATTCTTTATATTTTAGGTAATCAGATGGACTTGACCTTCTTTAAGGTCTTTTCCATCCTGTCCTACAAATCTTGCCAGGTGTGGAATGTGATCATAGGATTTATTATTATGAATCCAACCTAAATTAGGAGTCTTGTCTTGTTATACCTGGTGGGATAAAAAGCTCTTCTTTTTGTTGTTGGCAGGACACAAGATTTTAAATTCTTTATATTTTAGGTAATCAGATGGACTTGACCTTCTTTAAGGTCTTTTCCATCCTGTCTGGTTCTATAAAATTATTATCCACATCCAGTATATGGTAGTCAGTATTTCAGTTCCATTTTGTCTTTCAAGGAACAATGGAATCCATAGCAGGGATATGTGTGGGGAGCAGTGATGTGGAGAAAGAAAAATAACATCAAGAAAGGATGTTTAGAAACCTTTTGGCCTCAAATGTTCTCTGACACTCCCACTAAGTTAAGCAGAATATTTCAGATTGGTGATGGTATGCCTAGGAATCCCCAAGGTATTCCCACCATATGGTAAATGCAGTCCTAATGAAAGCCTAGGTCAGTTTGTTAATAGCTTGCTCATGTTAAACATACAAGATGCTCATTAACAAATTAATATAGCATACTGAAGTTGGAGAATTTTAAGACTTTTCATATCTGCTCTCTCAATCTCAGCATTACATTTTACTTCTTCCACTATACATTTAAACATATCTTAGGAAAGTTAAGCAAAACCACTACAACTTACTGAAAATTCATATTCTCCAGTTGTCATCAGAATGCTATGCTAAATCTTTGGCTTGCTTAGAAATGTGTTAAAAATACATTCAGACTTAATTAGATATGGTGTTCATTTTATAAAAGACTAAACTCTGATTCATGTGCTCACATGAGAATATAAAATCTGATCTCTTTTAAAATTTTTTTTTAAAAATAACATCCTTTTAAATGTGTTTCTTTTCCCATCACTTGGCATAGTTAGCAATCGTTGATAGGCAGTGTGCTCTGCTGTAGCTTATTTCCCTTATGAAAAAAGGCATCAGGGCCACCCTCGTCTAGCAGGGTTTTTTTACAAAAGCAGTTTGAGGTGTGAGGCTGCTCTCTCATCCCGTGCTCTCCCACACCCCCTCTGTTTTTCCTGCTGTAAATGTTCTTCCAAACAGATTTGCTCTGCTCAGTGCACCATTTTTTATCCCACACCTCTGCTTGAATAATAGCAACAGAATGAAAAGTGCATAGGGTGCTAGGTGACTGCTCTTCCTTTATTAGTTACAGGTGCAAGCAAGGAAGCACAGACCTTTCCATATTAAAGCCTATACCTTCAGCAGAGCTGTTCCCATGAAACCTCCTCTGAGTCTCAGGCAAGAAGGTCAACTGTGGACCAGCAAATATCAAAGCAATGTCCACAAATTAAAGAAATTCATTTTCCCAATCCAGCCAGCTCCGCACAACTGTCTTTAGGAGGCATATCCACAAGCTCAGACCACTTTCCTTAGCAATCCTGAGCAGATCCCAGTCTTGGAAGTCACCTTCTGCATATCTCCCCAGCTAAGAGGGTAAATATGTGTTCCTTCTCATGAGTTTGGAAGAAAAGCCCTCTGATTAGCCACTAAAGCAAGGCCCTGTGGCCTGAAACAGTCTTTTTTTCTACTGTAACTGGCTAGTTACAGATACAATTCATTATCACTTCACAGATGGTGATAACAAGACATATCCAGCTACTATCCTGCCAGATCCCTCAATTCCTTTCACTATGCAAGCTCAAAGTTCTAGTTACCAGCACCAACCAAACAGGAAAAAACAGTGCCTGGTAGTTTTAAATTATTTTGCAAAAAAAAAAAAAAAAGGAATTTACATGCACATAAGCTTTAATCAAGTTCATAATTATATGTGATGCCTAAAATATACCTCCTAAAAATTTAATCTATGGAGGTTATTAAACCTTCAGAAAGAAAACACACAAAGTATGTACTGGCTTACCTTTGGGTCCATCTGACATCTTCAGCCACAGTCTCTTACCCACAGGAACTGTTGTTTTATAGTCCCAGTTGAGTTCCTCTCTGTGAGTAGTCACAGAACTAATTTTGGATTTGCCTTTTGGGTCTTACTTGCTCTCAAGCCAGCTCAGCGGGAGTTTTACCACAAGAGTGTCTAAGCCTTCATTGCCTTCATGGACTTTACTCAGACACAGGTGGTCTTCCTGCGGATTATGCAGCCAACAACAGAGCTCTTCTGGTTCCCAGTTTAACCATTACATGATGGGTAGAGCATTTATAGCCTTCACAAACAAATTTTACTACACAGTCAGCATGTAAAAAAACCAAGAGAGCTAAGACCTGGACAAAAGATTATGAGAAGTTTTTTGGGGTTTTTGATCCAGAGTACATCTGGGCAGTACAACTCTTGCTTCACCTGTATCTGTGCTCACTCTTCCAGTCTGGAAGTGGGTGTCACTATTCTCTTTCCTCTTTAAAATTCGCTCACTACGAGTTGTTAGTAGCTTTCAGCTGTCATTACTCAGGCAAGACAGCTTTATTGGTTATTACTCTTAAGGGAGTATCTCAGTTTCTCAGTCTCCCTTTGCCAGCATAAAATGGACAATTCAGGTTGTGCTGAAAGTGAGGGGGAGTTTGCAGAGTGGAATAAATGCACACTGAAGGGTTCCCTGGCTCACCACGGCCCCAGCTCCCTTTGCAGCCTGGGTTAGAGCCACATATGTTGCCTTGCCCAGTATACAGCAAAGAAAAACTTCTTGGAGAAAAATCACCTGGTGGCCAGTGTATATTCTTTGTATCACCTTTGAGGAACATGAAGCTGTGTCCACATAATTAAGGAAACCATAGCACATTCAGTCTTATTCTGACCCTACATCTCTTATTTGCCTATTTTATCTCTTAAAACCAATTATGACTACACATTCTCTTCACAGGCATATTTGTTTTGTTTTATTAAACCTGTTTTTCTTGTTACAGCAGCCTGTGATCCACCAACTATTTAATACAATTAAGAAAACAAACCAGAAACACTGCAAGTAAGCAAGGCTGTGCACACATTCCAAGGCTGTGATAATATCACAAGTCATGAGAGCTTTGCTTTTCTGAGAGAGTAACACTTTGCCAGAATGACTGGGTGTGGGTGCCCTTGGGTTAACAATTAGTTTTGCAGGGTTTTTTTGGATACAGCTTTTGATTCCCTTGACTGTGTTTTTAAGACAGGGTGGAAGCTTCCTAGGGCTAAATGCTGCATCTAAACATGTGACTAGTTACACCAGAGACAAGCAGTGCTACCACTGATATGAAGAACAAGTTCTGAGAATGAACACTTACAGGATCATTCCAGCATGCACATTTTGACAGCCTGATGATATTTAAACTGCTTGTTCTAGAAGGTTTCTTCCCAAGGTTCCTCATTAGGTGACTTGAAGTGGCTGGGTTTCATTTGATTAAGATTTCCCATTTGCTTTCCAATACAATTTAGAGCCAGGAAATTTGACTCACTCATGCTGACCTCCAAGGTGCAACTTTCCTGACTTGCAGTATTGATGGATTTCCAAAGTAACCATGTGTCCCATCTCATCCTTAGGTCTCTTGAATGCCTGATGGATCAAGAGATATATTTAAGTGGTTTTATCTCTGCTGAATGCATTCAGGATAGTACCTACATAATAGTTTCAAGGTCTAGCACTTTTTCATTCAAATTGATGAGGCCTTATTTCAAACATATATATATATATAAAATTCAGTGTTTTCATCTCCTTTCCTTCCTGGCTTTTTCATGCCAGATATTTTTGTCTTCTTTTCCTGCTGTCTATGGCAGGCCACCTAACTTACTGCTATGGCACAGAATACACCCCACCTGTCACAAGCATTTTTTAACAGAGTCTAAGCTGAATGTTGCATGAAGCCATGCCTTATGTAGAGGAGTTTTAATTACTCTTAGGTCTGTGGAAGAGGTAAGTAAGGCCAGGATGAGGAGGACTGGGTTGTCAGGAAGATAGCTGGAGGGAATCAGAATACATCATTACCTAAGGGAGTGGTATCCTCAGTCTTCATCTACTTTAATTCTCTCACCAGACACATCAAATGACAGTGCTGTAGGGCTTAAAAAAATTGGGGCAAAGCTGGGGCAGCGCATGGCTGATAATGACAGCCTGTCTAAATGTCTGAGTGGCAGACAAGTGGAGAGAATGAAGTTTGCAGTACAGGCTAGCTGAGGTGGATTGATAATGTATTTAGATATTATTTGCTTTCCTTCTCAAGCAAGGTTTGGCAGGTGGTTGAGATGGCTAGCTCTACATGAGCTTCACAATGCTATTTATTAAACCATTTGCTAAGAAAATTGAAATTTGGCAATCATCTTAGTTGTCCATAACTGATTGTTACATCACAGCACACAAGAATTAAGGACTCACATGACTCTTGCTTTACTGACAGAAGTGAGAGGCAGTCACAGCCTGATTTCTTTCCACACCTCCTAAAGGACCCAGGATAGGAGTCCACTGCAGATAGAATTACTCAGCGTAAAGAAGGAGCTCTCCCGGCTGGAATGTAGCTGCAGTTCTGCCAGCCTCTTTCCCATAAAAAACCCCAAACATATCTATTCCATTTCTATGTCACTATTTACACATGAAAATCTGTTTCCTACTCCCTAGGCAAATCTGGCACGTGTTCCTCCAGTTCGTTTAGCTCTTGTGGCACATGCACATATACTTGGTACAATACCCATAACTAACTTGTGAAACCCCTGCTGATCCCACCACAAGCCCTGTGAGGCCAGTAGGTGTTGGTTCACCCAGCAGGGCTGGGAGCCCTGACACTTCCCACTGATTCTCATGGGAGGTGAGGTGTCTCATCAGCCCAGGATTTCCCTTCCCTGCCCTGACTTGATGATTACTATGAGCTGGCAAGTAAGGGACAGAATAGTGCTACCCCATCACTTTAGCACAGAAGACAATACCTGACCTAAAAAGCTTTTCCCTTTCCGGTGAAAGAGAAAAGATGGAAAAGCAAGGAGTGCCTACGTGGAAGGGTGGGGTTGCTCTTACTCAGCTGTGTGTGTTTAAGAATTGGGCTTTTAGCTGGTGTAGTCACAAGCCTCCACCTATAGACTGTGGAGAGAAACAGTCACTTCCAGAGACACACATCTGAGACAGATATCTGAAGAGAGCACCCCTGTCAGGTGGCTCATCCCATCTGGCACTTCCCCACAGACTAGAGAGGGAGTCTAGACAACTGGGTGTTTAACCTTCAGGTAACAAAAATTAAGTGACACTTGTTCAATACAATATAGATAAAAATAAACATGGGCATGAGAGTTTCCTTGGGATACTATTCCCCAGGTGTTCTTCCAATGTTTATTTTTCTTTTTAATGTTAACTGTTATCTAAAGCCAAATATTTATTTAGGAGTGAAACAGGTCATACCAGCTATTAGAGATCTGCCTCTTGATTAGCAGCAGTTTTTGTTACCACATAAGATAACTTATGCATCATTCTCATCCTGTGCCATGGTAGCCTTATAATCAAAGAGTATCCCAGATAGCATACAGCCCATGACATCCCAGGGGAAGATTCTCAGAGGTTTTTCTCTTCCTA
>NW_008692281.1:7074-13289 GCF_000695815.1 Acanthisitta chloris
TGCTCGGACATAAGGGTGGCTGGCCACATACACAGTACATAGTATTGTAAATGCTCAGCATATAGTATGTAGACTCTTTGAACTTACCTGCCACTCCAGATTTGCAAACTACTTATCTGTGATGGTAGTCAGCAAGTAGTGCCTTACCAAGGCGTTTGTAAAAAACTCACCACCAGTAGTCCTGATTTCTGCTCTCCTGGTTACGCATCAGGTGACACTGATGTCTATTTCCTGAATACATGCAAGAACATACACAGAGTCTGATCTGCATTTCTTTCCTGGTCTAGGACCACAATGAACTAATGTCATGCAAAGATGAAAAAGGAAAACAAGCAGCAAAATGACATATCCTTCCCTAAATGGCATATCCTTCTTCCTAATATAAAGAAAAAGTCACAATAAGCAGGCACAGAGGGGAGCACAAGAATAATGACAGTAATAGACAGCTTGTCAGGCAGTACACATTGCACTCATGTAGCCTGGCTTATTTAGGCCCATGCAAATATCATGTAAGAAAAGAGCTTGAAGGAGGCAAGCTGGCATTCTACAGAGGCTTGCACTGGGCAACATGGGTTTTCTCAGACTCAAACATGAAGTTCTCTGCTCCTTCAGAGAAAGGAGAAAGTTCAGTAGAGTGATTTGAAAATGGCATCTTTTGCCCAGAGTAAGAGTGTTACTTCTCAGCAAAGGATGCAATTGAAAAATGTACCCTTCTCCCCTTAGCAGCAACTATTATCCAGCTTTGGCAGCTCCCCACTCTGCTGCCTTCCACTCTAAGATGCTGAATTTCCAGCATACCCATTGATCAGATTTGGATGTTAGAAATGCCACTGGGTGTCTACAGCTCAGGAACTATGAACTTCAGCATTATAATGTCCATGTCTCTTTGGCTATAGACCACAGACACTGAAGTGCCTCACAAAAAGAGAAAGGGAGAGGCTGTTCACGTATGTTTTAGCTAGCAACAGGACATCTAGGCTGCCAGTTTCCTATCTGCAGTGCACCACTTGCTCAGTCCAGCCCTTTGTGTAGAAATGAAAAAGACTCCAGTTTTACAACAATATCCATAGGACACAGGCTGTAGTAAGATTAAGGGCCAAAGGCATACAGAATGCAAACACACTGCTGAGTGCAATGGACCCTGGAGGGCTACCTTACAGGAGACCATAGCTAAGCAGGCTGGCTTAGCTTTCTAGAGGAAAGGTGTAAGGACTAGCCTGGCTGCTTTTCATTGCCCTGCACCTTGCATGGTGGGGAGAAATTCTGGCTCATCCACCTACTTCATTAGCCCTACTTGCTCACCTCCTGTCCTCCATGGCCTTCTCCACGGTGGCTCAGGCTGAAGCAGTGGGAGCAAGGTGCTAGTGGTTCAGAAAGAGCTCATTTGTTTTTTACAGACTCAGTGCAAGGGTTTATTTGCTTCACATCTTGCTTAATATTAGATCTTTTCTGTAATCAGAGAGCATGGGTATGTTTGTTAGAAGCAAACAAAAAGGTCATATTCGTATTTAACAAACATTTTTACATCTTCTCATTCCCTTTACCCTGTCTTTAGGTGTGCATTTCTCAGCAGTAACATATATCTCTAATGGATTTATTTACTTGGATTTACATCTCACAGGGGTCCATGTTGCCCAGGCTCAAGGCAAAAGCCAGGAAGACATGAGGCTGTACTTATAATTTAACTTGTAAGTCACCCAAAGAGTGGAAAAAGATCCAACATGAAGTTGTTCTGTTTTGTCCTTCATGCTGAAATGAAGAAAAGCTTTTAAATCAAGCAAAACTACTGTGCATCCACAATAACATGAAGGAAGTTATGTAGTCCATTTCCAGTATGAGAACACATGTTTTCAAGAGAACATTACTGCACAGGCCCATGAATTAGTCTAGGTCCCAGATAAGTTTCGTATTGAGGACTTCAACGACGTGTGCGTGGCTGCTGGCACTAACTGTGCCTGAGGGGAGCTGCATCCTTCTGTCTCAGCTTATCACCCTGTAAAGGTGGTGCTTGATCAGCCCCTGCCTCTATGACAGTGTGACCCGGGATCACTGTTCAAGGGCAGAATACGGTGTATTGTATCTTACCCTCAGTCTCTGAGGGACTAGGCTAGTCTCTTCTGCCTTCTGTCTTTGCAGTGAAATGAAACACATATTCCAGTAATTAAAAAAAAATAATTCGTAAGGCATTCACATCTGTATTTTTCATTCCACACTGTAGTGTCAAAACGTGCAGAGCCAGCCCTATCTGTTAAAAAGACTTAGAAAAGCATGTCATTATCTGAAGCCATAGACCAAAGAGCCAGTGGACCAAAGTCTGCAAGATGAAAACCTCACCAGGATATATGTACTAACTTACTAAGGAATGAGCAAATTCTGCTCTAACCTATTGTTCTTTGGTTTGTGCAGAAAAAACCTTGCAGACTGACACACATCATACACAAAGGCCCATTTCTGGCTTCAGTAATTAGGGACTGAACAGCCTTCAGTTTGATCAGAGGCCTGAAAACAAAATACTGCTATTATGGATATTACTCATTTCATGAGCAGTAGCAAAAACAACCTACATTCTAAAAAAGGCATTCAGGTGTATTCCACCTCTTCATAAGTGCAGCCATTTGTTCTTGTCCTGTACTGTACTCTCTCCTCATTTGTGCTGCACTGCAGTTTGCTGGGCTGCAGTCAGCCAGGGCAGAGGACTGACATGTCTTAAATCCCTCTTGCTCCCGTTTCTGTCAAAGCACACAGATCTAGGGATGAACCACTTCATTTTCTGGAGGGCTTAAATGAAAGGACAATTCATTCACTGGCTGCTGGCCCTCAGCCCTGGATTTGGTCATCATTTGGGCCAAATTCTCCCTTTGGCCATGGCCTAACGTGATCACACAATGTTTTCAGCGGCAGTGCTGCCCACTGAGCTGAGAGCACAATTTAGCTGTTAAAGATGACACAAATCCTGATGCAAAGTCTTTTCTTTGTTCTTTGTTATCTCAGAAAGAATTTCAGTCTCCCTTTCAGCTGTTATTTTTATCCAGCAATAACAACACTTTTGTGGTCTTTACAAAAAAAAATTAATATCTGTCAAAAGCCTCTGCTTAAAATAGCACTGTAGAGTATTTAAAGTGTCATTTCTCTAGCATTACTACTTTTAGGCATCAACCTCAACTCCATAGGATGTCTTTTATCTGTTGACTTATGTAGTTGCATTTCTGGCTGAAGGGATGAAAACAAAGTATTTAAAAATACTGTCCAACTGCCAGTGGACAAAATTGTTTCTATTCAATTAGTGAAAGTATCTGTGGAATAGGGTACCATTTGGGAATAGTGAAGTTCCTGACATTTAGCCCTTCATTACAGCAGTGTCTCTGTAACTGCAGTTATGCACCAAAATCAATACATTGTTTAGGATAGTGACAACAAAATAAAAAACCTAAACAAATTAGCAAACAATCAGAGAATCATTAAGGTTGGGAAAGACCTCTGAGATCACCAAGTCCAACCTATGACCTAACACCACCATGCCAACTAGACCATGGCACTAAGTGCCATGTCCAGTCTGTCCTTAAACACCTCCAGGATCAGTGACTCCACCACCTCCCTGGGAAGTTCATTCCAGTGTCTAATGACTCTTTATGTGAAGAAATTCTTCGTGATGTCCAACCTAAACTGCCTCTGGAGCAGCTTAAGATCAATAAACCCTCCTTCATGGTTACCTGCATGCTCTCACATTTAAATGGACTATATATGAATAAATATGAATTAACTATATATGAATTCTTGGATTGATATTTTCCAGATATAACAGATAACAACTTTTAGGTGTCTGTGCTATATAAAGATTTAGTTCAAATACTTAATTACAAATATTATGCAAAAAACCAAAGACTGCTTATATGCTCTGCTTTTCCAAGATGCTTAAAATGTTGTGAAGATTTGGGGGAAATGGACCCAGAATTCAGGGACATGTGAGGCATTACCAGTTCCCGAAGATTACATACACACATAGGCACACACACATTTAGGCTTGTGAGAATGTAGAGTATCTTGTTCTAGGGCACCATACATTGTAGACAAACATACACACACACACATTTAGGCTCCTGATACTGTAAAATGTCTTGTTCTAGGGCATCACCATGTTTCAAAAGTATTACCCATGTCTCATTGAAGTTATACTTTTGTTGCTGAAGATCTGTGCTGGCAACAAAGGGGCTGGAAGATCAGTGATCTTATTTAGCTACTAAAAATGCTGTGCAGGCTGAGCAGGGTTATGAACTCCTTGCTGCTTACACCTAGAGGGTCTCACTGTGGCAGATTCTGCACAGGAACCCACACTGTGGGCCAGGGCAATGAAACAACACGAGCAGCAGGAGAGAAGTCATATGGAAAGAAAGGAAGGCAAATGGACATTCTCTTTGAGTCAACAGTGAGCCCTTGTTTCTAAGAAGGTCAATGGAATCCAAGGATGCATTAGGAAAAGTATTGCCGACAGGTCAAGGGAGATGATCCTGCCTCTCCACTCAGCCCTCAAGAGGCCACATCTGGAGTATTGTGTCCAGTTCTGGGCTCCTCAGTACAGGAGGGACATGGAGCTCCTGGAGCAGGTCCAGCAGAGGGCAACAAAGATGACTAAGGGACTGGAGACTCTCACTTATGAGGAAAGGCTGAGGGAGCTAGGCTTGTTCAGCCTTGAGATGACTGAGAGGGGACCTCATCAATGAATACAAGTATCTGAAGGGGGACTGTCAAGAAGATCGAGCCAGGCTCTTGCCATTGGTGCAAACCTGTAGAACAAGAGGTAATGGGCAGAAACCGATACACAGGAAGTTCCACCTGAATATGAGAAAAAAAATCTTTACTGTGCAGTCACTGAGCACTGGAACAGGTTGCCCAGAGAAGTCATGGATTCTCCCTCACTAGAGATCTTCCAGAACTGTCTGAACACAATCCTGTGCTGTGTGCTCTGAGATGACTCTGCTTGAGTAGTGAGGTTGGATCAGATGACCCACTGTGGTCCCTTCTAACCTGATCCATTCTGTGATTCTGTAATAGCGTCTACTGTTGGCTTGTATACCTGTGACCAGTATGGAAAAAAACCCAGTCCAGTCATTGAATATAAGTCTGAATTTGACAGGGATTGTCCCAAGACTTTTCTTTCATAATGATATCCCTCAGATTTTGAGGGAGTAGAGATTTTAATATTCCACTAAAATTTTTCTGCTTGTAAAGTAATTCTGTAGAAAACAGATGATCAGTTCTTAAATTTCAAAAGGGCTTTGGGACTATTACAAAGCTCTTCTTCAAGTGCAAGTCAGGTTCCTTGCCCATCTTATTGAAGGCAGCAAGACTGCTAACTACATCCTATGCTTCAGTTGGTGGGCTTCTGCTTAGAGATTAGTAGAAAGTATGACGTACAATAGGATTAGCCGAGTCATTTGCTTTAGTAGTCAACCACTTGCCCTGTCCCGAAGGTGTGCTTTTCATTTGAGGATGTTTCAGGGAACAGAACGATACTGACAGTTTTTTTGATGGTCAGAATGACCATTTTGGTCTGAAAAAGAAAGGCAAAGAAAAATCTTGCAACTAGATTAAGCTTATTGTACATAAGTAGAGAACATGACATTTCCCACTACAAAAGTACAGATAAAAACAGAAACACTTTTGCAAAAATACTTTACAGACATCATAGAAAAACAAAGCTGTAATTGTAATAGGCAATGGAAAGAGAGTGATAAAATATCTTGACATTTTATAAAAGAGCACTTTATGTGTGTTTTTTGCTTTCTTGGCTTTTAAATCTGCCCTGCCTCTTCTTCTTCTGTCACCTGGACTATAACCTATTCAAGACAAGAAGAATATGTATTATTACTCAGGATGAACTCTATTCATAGTAATTAACAATGAAGCAGAAAGCTTCCGTTCAAGAGGGAGAGTTCCTTAGTAGGATGTGGAACTGTACATTTCTTTCCAGAACCATTGTACAAAGAAAGATAAGACTTGAGAGCAAGCTTGCCATCTGGCATTAATAGTTCAGTGCAGAAGACAGGCAGATCTGCTGCACAAACTCCATGGCATGCAGCCTGGCAAAGCAGCATTTAGTATGTGGATCAGGAAAGGATGGCAACAGTGAAGGCTGTATACTAACAACCCTAGTTCCAGTTAAATCTCGGGTATAATAAGGGCAGAAATTCCTTTATAGAATCATAGAATGTTAAGGG
>NW_008692282.1:0-2040 GCF_000695815.1 Acanthisitta chloris
TGAGGGAACACACACATGGCTTGTGCTCCCTGGAGCAAATATGATCCTGACTGCCCACAGCTGAGACCACACTGGGACACCCAATATGGACAGGATGGCCCACAGGTTCAGTGCTCCCCCCAGGCTGCTCTGTTACTGCCACAGCAAATCCCTCCCCAGATAGCTTCTGGTTTTATTTTTCTGGACATTCTTTTCCTTTGGAATCCTCCCTCTCCCCTGGTCTTGTCTTCTCCTTCAGCAGACTCAGCTGGTGCAGCAGCAAAGGGAAGGAGAGCCTGTGGTCCCCAGCCTGGCCACTCCCTTCCAGGAGCAGGGTGACACGTGTGCTGGTCACCACAGGGGTCCTTTCTCAGTCTTCAACTCCAAGTGCTCTAGTCACTCTGACCAGGCCAAGAAAGACAAAGATGCAGACTGGGAGAATGAAACCCCTGAGCCCACTGTAGAAGAGGATCAGGTTTGAGACCATCTCAGGAACCTGAATGTGCATGAGTCCATGGGTCCTGATGAGATTCATCCTCAGGTCCTGAGGGAACTGGTGGATGTAGTTGCTAAGTCACTATCTATAATTTTCCAGAAATCCTGGCAGTCAGGTGAAGTCCCTGATGACTGGAAAAAGGGAAGCATAACCTGTGGAGAAAATGTACTTAGAAGAAAATGGACACCCTGTGAACCAGCCATACAGGGAGATGGACTAAGCATGTACAAGGTCAGGAGATGTATACCAAGCATGAAAGGAGGATGAAAACAAACTCTAGAAGGATAAGATAAAGGGAGCAGAAGAGCAACAACACCTGCGAAGGGAGGACCGAGCTGGACTATTATCCAATCTATCATTTACCTCTTAGAGGCTTGTGAACAAAGGCTTTATCCAATTATTATATGCATGATTGCATGCACGGGGAGAAACTCTGTATATTAGGGGCAGCAGAATCATAATGAAGTGGCTTCAGCCTAATTCACATCGAATCGTCTGGAGTCTGTTTCTCTCCGTGCCCCACCACATCTCAGACCTTCCCACCAGTCCCTTGACTTCCCACAGCTTCCCACCACATCCCATGCCTTTCCTCCAGCCCCACCACCTCCTGACCCTTCTGGCCAATGCCATATATCCCACAACTTTCATCACTCTTACCACATCCCACACCTTCCCATCATTCCCGCACTTCCCACCCTCCCCCCATCCCAACCCCTATACATCCCACTCCCCATGCAGCTCCCCCAGCCCCATGCCTGAGGCTCCAGTCCCTCCCCATTCTCTGCTCATCCTGTCACCAAGATCAGGAACAAACTCCCTAACAGCACTGTGGCATTAAGGAGCAGCATTCCTATAATGCATTGCTGCATGCACGGGGGATCATTCCACCTAACCTGCATCCCATACCTCGCACCAGCTCAGGCTTATATTGTCCTGAGTATACATAGGACTATCTTTTCCAAAAATGATTATACATATTTAACAGGTCAACGTATATTCTAGAAGTAATTATCACAGTTGCATTGCAATTATATATGCAGGTTATGTCTGTGAGGGGCTTCAGGTAAGTGTTTGTAGTCAATGCCAACAAAATCCATATGTTCACTCTTTGATCTCTATGTATAAACTCCAAATAAGAAGTTCCTTCACAGGTCTTGCCACGTGTCCAAATAATATAGAGTAGCACAGTCTCTGGTTTCCTTGGGCCTCAGTTATCTTTTGTTAACACATTGAACTTCAGTCCCATGGGATGGAATTTTAATTCTATGTGATCAATACTTAACACTACCATTGGTCACAGAGAAACTACATTAAATTGCTAAAAATTTTAGGGGATTTTTTTTCTTCTGTTTAAACTCCTCCAACCTATTCTAAACTTCTAAAGCCAACAATCCCAGACCACCCTATAAGGATTTGGGGGCAGTTTTCTGGAAGACACCCCACTCCGAGCACCAGGAGGAGCGGGGCCGCTGCCGGGGGGCCCGGGCAGAGCGGGGCCGGAGGGTGTCGGGAGGGGGTTTGGAGGGGACAAGAAGGGATACGAAGGGTGTCAGAGGCTGTCGGGA
>NW_008692282.1:2096-2411 GCF_000695815.1 Acanthisitta chloris
GGTGTCGGAAGAAAGCAGACAGGGTCTACAAGAGGTCTGGACGGTGTCAGAGTGGGTCCGGAGGGTGTGTGCAGGGTGTCAGAAGGTGTGTGCAGGGTGTCAGAAGGTGTGTGCAGGGTGTCTGCAGAGTGTCGGGGGGTGTTTGGATCCCGCCCGTCCCGTCTGCCCTCGCTGGAGGGCAGCAGAGCCCGTCGGGCTGCGCTCGGAGCTGGGAAGATAGATAAACCCGTGGACATGGAACTCTGACCTACCTGCAGGGTCAAAACTGTTTGCGACTCTCCTGTGAGCACACAATGCCTGGGGGAGGGACGTCGG
>NW_008692283.1:0-3036 GCF_000695815.1 Acanthisitta chloris
CCAGGTAACAATCCCCTTCCCCAGCCAGGAGGGATCAGCAAGAAGGGAAGGGAAACATTTCCATAGGTTTTGCAGCCCTGTCAGGTAACAATCCACTTCCCCATCCATGGGGGATCAGCAAGAAGGGAAGGAAAAGTTTTCCATAGGTTTTGCAGCCCTGTCAACATTCCACTTCCCCATCCATAGGGGATCAGCAAGAAGGGAAGGAAAAGTTTTCCATAGGTTTTGCAGCCCTGTCAGGTAACAATCCCCTTCCCCATCCATGGGGGATCAGCAAGAAGGGAAGGAAAAGCTTTCCATAGGCTTTGAAAAACCCCCTCCCCCAGCCATGAGGGAACAGCAAAAAGGGAAGGAAAAGCTTTCCACAGACTCCACAGGGGTGTGGGAGCTGCTGCAGGTGGCACAGCCTGTGTGAGAGCCTGGGACAGGTACAGGTGTACACAGGTACCCACCAGATCCTCTCTGCCTGTGCAGAGAATTCAGTCCCCTCACCCTATTTCCAAGCCATCATTTATGATGTTCAGTCTATCAAAATGTGGGTGTCAATGTCAGCTCTCCATCTTTGGGGTGAAAACAGGGAGAGTTAAGGATTCCTGTTCGTGTGCTGATGAGCTCCAGTGAGAACAAAGTGCCATCAAAGTCAGTCCCTCCTGCACTTCACCTTCACTGCTGCTTGTGGCCAAATCCCCCAGGGATTCCTATGGATCTGCTGCCCCTTCCCTGCCCTGCCATGAGTCTCAGCCTCTACTCAATGTCAGCAGCAGGAACTGGGCTGAGGATCCTCTTTCCAGCCCTGAGGACTTGCAGGGGCTCTGCTCATCCCCAGAAGGAGCAGTTCCAAACTAGCTCTGTCTCCACTGAGACCCCTTTCCTACTTCCAGCTGGCCCCAAGGGTGGATCTTTCTTCCCTCTCTCCTCTCCTGCCCCAGAGGAATCACACAGGCATCTGGGGTCATGAGGAATGTGCTGTTTTGACTCGGAAAGCTCAGCAGGAGCATTTGCTAAAGACACAGCAGAGTTGTAGCAGGACCAAAGAAAGAGGAGGTGTGTGTGTGGGGGGAATGGAAAAACTGAGTGTTTCCAACTGCACTTGGGTTGTGTGTGCTGTGTCCTCCTGCTGCAGCCTTGGCAGGAGCTGCTGCCATGGATTGATGACCCTCCTGAAGCAGCAGAGTGTAGCCCAGAGCCACACTGCTCACTTTGGCTCTGTTTTGGGGTCACAGGCTTTGTGGTGCTGTGACTCCCAGGGTGACTCCATCCCTGGGAGTGCTCCAGGCCAGGTTGGATGGGGCTTGGAACAACCTGGGCTAGGAGAAAGTGTCCCTGCCCATCCAAGGACTTGGAACTGGATGAGCTTAAATGTCCCTTCCCACCCAAACAATTCTGGGATGCCCATCCAAGGACTTGGAACTGGATGAGCTTTAATGTCCCTTCCCACCCAAACCATTCTGGGATTCTCTGACCCTTTGAGTGAGTCACTGCACTGTCCTTGCCCTCAGCATCTCCTTTTGGTCCCTCCTGGAGGCACAGGGAGTTTGGTCCCACCTGGCACAGCTATTCCCATGCTGGGGTTTCACTATGGCCTTGGCAGAGCTCTACGAGAATGGATTTTTTTTAGGACACAGCTTTTTTTGAGGGGAGGATATGTCTCTTTTGGGGGGAGCTATGAGTTTGTGCCATGCCCTGTGGTCTCTGGTTTTGCCTGGGGCTTTCAGTAATCTCCTCTCTCTGCTTCCCTGACTGAAAATTCCATCTCATCCAATTAGTAACCGTGGGAGGGAGGATGCCCAAGGTCAACTCTGTTTGTCTCGAGGTTTCAGATGGACCATTTAACTTCTTTCTAGCTGACTGGTTACTTTGGCTGAGGATATTCACAGATTCCCTGGTTTTTCCCTGGATTTCCCATGAAATCTGTAGGAGCTTGGATACATCCCAGCCCTTGACATTGCTGCCAGGTTTAGTTGGGATGTGTATTGCATACAGATATCAGAGGCATGATCTGATTTCACTAAAAAAACCTGGGAATGCTTGGAAAGCTGTGGGTGATTGTTGTCTCTTATCACTGTATCCACACACAAACTGTGTGGAAAAAGAGAACATGGATCTGAGTCCTGTGGAACATTTTCACCCAAACATGCCTGGAATCCTGTGGGGAAGGATTGGTTTGATTTTCATCTCTTTCTTCCAGACAAAACCCTGATGAAAAGCCAACAGTGATGCTGGGGAGGGGATGAGGGAATCCAGTGAAGGAAATGAAATGCCATGAGTCAACCAACCCTCATCCCAAGGGAATTACTGCAGCTCCCTTGATCTGTGAACTCTCCAGCATGAATTTTGGGGAGGTTTGTGCAGATTGACACTTCTTCTCCCATGTTGATAAAGACAAAAAGGTTTGAAACAAGATCTTGTCCCTCCCCTGAAAGGTCCAGCAATGGACACTGATGTTTGGGGCTGCAAATAGTGAGGGAGTCTGAGAACAACTTCTTTTCCTGGAGCAAGACATTCCCTGGAGGGAGGGAATTTTGGCTGGATCTTTCAGATTCAGCCTGAAATTAGGGAGGCCAAAATTGTCTTTTGGCCAAATAAATAACCTCTGAAAACCTTCTGCAGGCTCTGGTAGCCTGGAAGGGAGTTGGGAATCACACATTGGCTAAGGACATATGGGTGAGACTGGATAGCTCTAGGAAAGTGCTGGAAACATGGATGGGAACAACAGGGAACACCTCATGTTGCTGGGATGGGTGGGCCAGGAAGGTTTGGGATTGCCCAGGGAAAGCACAGGTACATTGGTCTCTCCTGCCAGGTGTCTGCTGAGGCTTTGCTGGAGGAGTTCAGGGTTGGGAGCTAAAATTCCACATCTGATCTCACACTTCCAAGCCTGATTTCACTCTCAGCTCTCCTTCCTTTTGGCTGGTGTCCTGCAAACACATCCCATCTAGAAAGAACCATCTGAATCTCTCCTTTTGCTTGTTTCTTGGATTCTCCCAGTCTGTTAGGATTAGATCTGGATATAAAGATATCTGTGGAGAGAGGAGT
>NW_008692283.1:3064-22454 GCF_000695815.1 Acanthisitta chloris
TGGAGAAACACCCCCAGAGGAGGTTGTTCCCACCTGTTTACTTAGAAATAAAAAGATCAGGAGACCTCCAAAATCCACTCAGTGCAGGTTTTTAGCTCAGTGGAATCTGCTTAACACAGTCCCCTAACAGAGATGGAACAAAGTCCTCCGAAGGAGCTGTTTGCTCCTGCCAGGTTAGCAGATTTCTATCCCATTCCAGCAGATCTTGAGCTTTCTGGCACTCCTCAGGGGCTGCAATTCCACCCCTGCACAAGGATTTGCCTCCTCAGAGAGGAGACCCAATAAAACCTATATAAACCAGTTCCTTTCAGTCCTCAGCTCAGTGGGATTTTACTGTTCCTCAGTCCTAAAGGTGAAACCTTCATAGTCTAATGAGCATTACCTACATTTCAGCCAAGCCTGGGCAGATTTGAAGTGGGGGTAGGAGCTGCAGAGGCCAATGGAGAGTGTTTGAGAAGTTGAAGTTCATCTAATTGTGGTTGTTTTGGGCTTTTTGGGGCTATAGTAAAATCAGAATTGATTTCTTAAGCACCTTTTTAAATGCTTGTGCTCCTCAAAGAGCCTAACAGGTTAATGCTGTGATGCAAGAGTTGTCTGGAGCTTCTCTGGAGCTGTAAGAGCAAGATCTGCTCCTCAGGCAGGAGAAATGAGTGAAGGTATAAAGCTCCCCAAGAAAATCAGGTCACTGGGAATGTAGGAGCCAACAAATCTCAGCAAGGCTCAGCTGAGTCCATGTGGCTCAGGTGCAGAAGGATGGGGAGAGAAGGCAAAGGGAGGAAATGGTCAGAAGGAGCAGAGAAGCTGCAAGAACATCTCAGGTAGAGAAGTCAGTGATAGTGATGTAATTCTACTTTATTGCATCAGAATTTTGTTCTCTGGAAACAGCTTAATATTGGGTCATTAGGCTTTGTATTGGGAATGGAGCCATAGGTGTGAGAAATGAATGGATTTTGGATGCTCAGGACATGTATTTGTCTGAGAGTGAACCTGAAAGATCAACCCATGACTCAGTCTGTATCCTCAGTGCTTATTATTAACAGATCAATGACATTAATGTACTAATATATTCATTTATCAGCGACCTGAGACGGGTAATAAGTTGCTTTAGCCCTTGAAGTAGAAGTTGCTTCTCAAACCAAACCTGTAAAGGGACAAACAACAACTCCTGGTTCAGTGTGAGGGGAAATTGAGGCTCAGAAAATGCAGCTTATCCAACTCTGTGTTCCCTCTGAGCAGCAAACAGAGTCAGTTTGGGACCAATAAACCTCCAAGTGCTGTTTGCTGCTGCTTCATCTCTGGAATTGGGAAGGTGCTGATCTTCCTCCCTGAGAATCCTGAGAGTTACAGGGAGGAAAGAGAGGAGGGAGGGAAGGAGGGATCACATGGGCTATGTGTCAGCAGGGTGGAAAAAAAAAGGAGCCTCTTTTCCAACCCAACATCATTAAGAATAAAAGCAAATCAGTGTCTGCAAGAAGCCCTTGAGGACAGAGATGGGAACAGGGTTGGGCAAGGCAACAAATAGACCATTTTTCATCACAATCTCATAATTGCTGTCTTGTTCCCAGTCTGCTCTGAGGAGACACTCTGCAATCCCCACTGGGGACTCTTCTAGGACACAGCACTGGGAGCCAGAACCAACTCTGAGCCTTCTAGCAGGGACAGACTGTGAGGCAAAGTGGAGCCACGGAGGCAACTTTGCATCCAAAGGACAGGGGGAGTTTGTCATTCCTTTTTTTTTTTCTTTTTTTTTTTCCCCCTTTGGCTCCAGAAGCTCAGAGCAAAGAATGTAAATTGGCTTTGCAGAAGTATGTCAATTTTGGTGCCAAACTTGCATTTGATATCATCTCTGTCTGGCACCTCCACAGCAGGTGCTTCCCAAGCTGATCCGAGGAGCAGTGGGAATTGGGACTGAGCTCCTGTGTTGTCTGGCACAACCTCCCTAACAACTCCTGCCACTCTTCCCCCAACCACAGGGACAAATGGGGTTTGCAGGAAAGCTCCTTGCTCTGTACCCCTTCCCAAACCTGTGCTGCCTCCTGGTCAAGGCACATGGAATCACTGAAGCTGGGGAAAATGAGGGATAAACATCATTGCTCTGTGTTCTGAGTCTTGCTGAAGCTGCTCAATCTACCTGCAGGAGGAAAAGGTGCTCAGAGGAGTCTTCCCCTTTTGGGGGAAGCACATCCCTCTCTCTGGGGCATCATCTGGCTGTAATCCCTAGGGATTCACAGCTCCACAGAAGCTTCAAGGTGAAAAAGGAGTTTGAATCAGCTTCCCAACCTAAGGAGCATGTTCCTACCCTGTCTTTAGTTGTTGATGTTTGAGGGAGGAGATGGAATTGTTTTCATGATGGGACAAGGCTCCTCCATCTCTCACACCCTTCCAGGCTTCCACTGGATGCCAAACAACTGTGGAAAGGTGGCAAAAAATTCCTTGCAGGAAGAAACAGCCTTCTGGGAATTCACAGAGTGAATCTCTCTGCAGTTTGCTCTGGATTATCCTTCCTGTGTGGCTGCTCCAGGTGAACAAATCCCAGTGAGCAGCAGCACTGACTTTGATTTGATTCCTAACAGTTCAGCTAGATTTCATTCCCTAAATCCTGCATGAATACCATGACTATGGGATTTATCCTGAGAGATGTGGTGCTTTCCTTGCTGGGATTGAGTGGAGATGAGTGAGATATCCATCCTCATCGTGGGACTCACAGGGATGTGGCAAGGAAAAGCTGCTGCAAGGGTAGTGAGACACTGGCACAGGTTGCCCAGGGAGGCTTTTTTTCATGCCAGGCCAAAACTCTCCTTTACATGACAAAAACTCAGCCTGGGTTTTCCCAGATTGGTCCCAGAACTTTGCATTGCTCACTCAGGGGCATTGTCAGACTTTTAGCACGAGTTCAGAGAATCAAGTGGAGAAATAGATCTTATTATCCTCTCATTCTGTTTTCTTATTCTCCAGTGTGTGTTGATTTTCTTACTGCCACCAACTTGTGCTCTTTTCTCACTTTGATCTCCAGATCAAAGAGCAGGAGGAGATGGAGGTGTGGGGGGAACAGGCAGGGGCTGGGGAAGAACTGGTCACACAGTATTGGGTTTCCTAACAACCAACCTTGGAAGGGGAAAAAAAAAAAAAAGAGAAAGGAAAGAGAACTGAAAAAAGGAGAAGGGAAAAGTCAAGATGCTGTGGGGAATGGTTGTGGTTATTGTCCTGGCACCGTGAGTCTGTGCTCAGATCAATTGGTGGGACTATGATACTTCCAAAGAAATGTGACTGGTGCATGTTAGAGATGTAACTGGGGCAACTGGAGAGGAACTGTTTGCAAGGACATGTAGTGACAGGACAAGGGGGAATGTGTCAAGGTTTAGCTTGGATATTGGCAAGGAATTCTTCCCTGTGAGGTGTTGAGACACTGGCACAGGTTGCCCAGGGAGGCTTTTTTTCATGCCAGGCCAAAACTCTCCTTTACATGACAAAAACTCAGCCTGGGTTTTCCCAGATTGGTCCCAGAACTTTGCATTGCTCACTCAGGGGCATTGTCAGACTTTTAGCACGAGTTCAGAGAATCAAGTGGAGAAATAGATCTTATTATCCTCTCATTCTGTTTTCTTATTCTCCAGTGTGATGCTCAGGCTGAACACAACCCACATGCTCTGGGTGGCTGTGAAATGCAAAAGCTTTAGAGCTATACTTCATTTTCCATTGTCTCCACAGTAGACAGCTCCTTTCCAGCCCTGACTGTGGGCACTGAGCCAGGACATATCAGGAATTAAAATAATGAAACCAATTTTCCCTGGGAGAGTTGGTTCCCTTCAAATTGTGCAGCTCCCTGTCTCTCCTCCCCTGCAAACAGCTTTCATACACCGCAGGCGCCAAATCACTTGACCTGGGTTAGCCCAGGAACTCGGAAGCTTTTCTGCTCGGCTGAGTGGGCTGGAGCCAGGAGTTTTCCTCCCATTCTCTGCCTGTCAATCCAGGTAATAGTCAAAGGGCCTTATCTGAAAGGCATTAGGCTTTCAGCAGGCTGTCTGGGCTCCAGGGTTGGGTGCTGAAGGCACTCGTGCGTGTAATGCGGCCAAGAGGCGAGACAGGAGCTTTTAACACCCTCTGCCTCCTCCTGGCTTGGGTTCAGCAAGGCTCCCCAGCCTGCTGACAGGGACACAGTCCTTGGGGTGCAGAACACTCCAGCAGTGGGAAGGGAGAGGCTGCAAGATGTTCCTTGGAAGGTTCTGAAGGCTCCACACCAAGTTCTGGGGCTGTTTCGCTTGATATAGGGAAGTTAGTTTGAAGAAGGTTTTCATAGAAGAGCTCAACACTCAGTTTTGGGGTTGTTTTACCTGAATCAGAGAAGGTATTTTGGAGGCAGAGGTGGTTTTCATAGAAGTAAGAGGGGAAATGGGTAGCTTGGAGCAACAATGTTGGGAAGAGTCTGAGTGTGAGGATTTTGGGAGGTGTTAGAGGGCCTGGAGCAGTTTAATCTAGAGATGTTCTCAACTGAAGAGCAAATAAAAGGCTTCATTTGTAGTTAAGGCCAGAAATGAGACCATTTGTTGGGTAAGAGGACTTGCAAGGAAGGGTTGGAAAGACCTTAAAGCTCATCCAGTTCCACCCCCTGCCATGGAGAGGGACACCTTCCCCGGCCCAGGTTGCTCCAAGCCTCATCCAACCTGGCCTGGAACACTCCCAGGGATGGAGCAGCCACAGCTTCTCTGGGAGGGTCTTGGTGCATTAAATTCTCAGAGTTATCCAATATAATTTCTGATTAGTGTGGAAATTAATTCCTCAAGGACTGCTCAGAGCAGCATTTGCAGCCAACCAAACACATAAGGAACTTCAGGAACATCCCACTTCTCTGTGTAGGAAGGAACAGACAGTCTGGTGATGACTCTAGGAGACAAAGTCTGTCATTTCCTAGCATTTTGTCTAGCAAAAGCAGCTGATTATTCTGCAGATAATGTGTTATTGTGGGTCAGCCTCGATGGCCGAGGAAGTCATGATTCATGGACGTTTAACAATCACAGTTGGCCAAAGGGAATGAAATGGAGGGGAAAGGAAAACACATCAGAATGTCAATGCAGCAGGATCAGGGCCAGTTCAATATATGTGGTTTGGACAGCAAATTCCTGATTTGCCATGGCATACAGAGAAACTTTACAGGAATGTAGAGGTTTGTCACTTGAAGCCCATTTCAGGCTGCTGGAAAATGCCAGAAAGTGATATGAAGAGCAGTGAGAAAACTGGGATGCTTTTGCAATATGCCCAAGGCAGCAAGGGAAGGTGGAGGCATATGTTGTTTATAGGCAGGATATCCAACAGCCACGGCCAGTGGAGTGGACTTTTCCATATGTAGGTTTTAAGGTTCTCAGGAGGGGAAATAGAGACTCTGAATTGTGATGGGAGAAGCCATATAGAATCCCAGAATGGTTTGGGTTGGAAGGACCTTAAAGATCATCTCATCCCACCCCCTGCCATGGGCAGGGACACCTTCCACCAGCCCAGGGTGCTCCAAGTTCCATCCTGGAACACTCCCAGGGATGGAGCAGCCACAGCTGCTCTGGGAAATCCATTCTGGTGCCTCAGCACCCTCACAGGGAGGAATTTCTTCCCAAAATCCCATCTAATCCTGCTTTCTATCAGGTATGAAGCTATTCCCCCTTGTCCTGGCACTCCAGTTCCTGAGGAAGGGTCCTTCTCCAGCTTCCTTGGATCTCTGTCAGGAACTGGACATTTCCTTCAAGGAAATATTTCTCCTCCTCACTCAGTTCCTCTTGTCTCCTCTCTGCCATGATTTCAGGCACTGCTCCTACATGGAGTGACTATCCCTGCAGGCCTTGGGAAGCACCACTGCCACCACTCAGTCTCCTACTTTCCAAGCTCAGCAGGGCACAGCAAATGATCCAAAGGAGCTGAAGAGCTCAAATAATAGGAATACAGCAGGTTAATTCACTCTTTTTTTTCCCCAGTTCCCTTGGCAGTGGGGAGGTGATCCAAGTCAGGTGTGAGAAGAATAATGCCTTGGTATGGAATGAGCATGTTCTCCTCTGGTTTTAACCCTTGTTCCCTCATCAAATACTCCCTCAGCCTCCTGAGAAGAGCAGATGCTCTGTCTGCAGGCACAGGATCAGCAAAGTGCTCAGGGCTGACATGTGAAAGGAGAAAGCAGTGTGGGAATGCTGCTTGGAGAGCTGATGTAGGAGGGTGACCAGGCACAGAACCTCCAAGGGTCTTTTGTGTTCACTTGAAGGAGAGAGAAGACAGGAAAGTCAGAATTTCACAATGTCTGTGCTGAAAGAAAAGAGAGATCAGGTCAGTAAGTCCAAGCCCTTGACTGGAAATCTGGAATTTATGGTTTGCTAGGTAATTTGGGTGGAATTCCAGGAGGGGAAAAGGCATTCACTGACCCATTCTGAGCCTGCTGCTAGCCCATGGGCCTGATCAGGAAGGAAGGGAGAGTCCTTATCCAGTGATCCTGCCTGGGGTGTGGGGGGAGCAAGGCTGAGATCCAGACCACAACCACATCCTGCAGTCCCAGTCTGGGCAATAAGCATCATGTGCTCACCCCAAAGCTCTCCTGGAAGTGGTGCAGCCTCACTCACCTCAGCAGTGAAACAGGAGAGGGTGTTGGGTGGCAGGGGAAGGTTGGGCTTGGGTGTGCTCCTGTGCCAGCTGCAGTGGCAGAGAAGCTCCAAAGCTTTGCCATTTCATAACACTCAAGGTCTAAAGAAGCATTTAAGCTCTAATTTAAGGTGAAAACACTAACTTAAGGGCTAACTTAAGGTCAAAACACTCTGTTATTTACCAAGGGAGATCACTGGAGCTGGATGTGTTGTGTGTGTGAGCTCATTTGCTAGTGAAGTACATGACATGAGGTATCATGAGGTATCACTTCTAAGGGTTGGAAGAGTTTGGGCTCTAAGGCATGAGCTGACTAGGCTGGAACTGTCTTCCAAGTATAGTCCAGTTTTCAGAAGAATCTCACCCATTGGAATGGAGGGTGAGGAGCAAAACACTGTGCACACAGGGAAAATTGGTGCAATCCTCTGCTGGGCAAAAAAAAAGTGACAATTTTGGGCCATAACCAGCAGGGAAAGCCAAAGCTGCTAATGCTTTCAAGTGATGAGAACTGTGACAAACCTGTGTATTGAGTCAGTGTCTATTCCTGGCCTTACTGGAGCCTCCTGAGTTCATGACTCTGCCATGGAACTGTTCATTTTTGGGTGGCATCAGACAAGACATTTCCCTTCCATAGACTTTTGTTTACCTGCTGGTAAAATAAGGAGGAAACCCAACTTCACACTATTCCTAGAGGTGAAATCCTGAAGATAAATTGGTGCAAATCTCCACAAACCCTCAAAGAACTGAAAAGCCTCAAACTTTTCAGTCCCTTTTCTTCCTTCTTGCCTTGGAAGTCTATCCCTGCCCTTTGCTGCAAGGCAGAAAGGAACCTTAAAAGCATGAGGGGAGAGCACAGCTCTTGCTCAGACTGCAAATCTTCCAAAGGATTAGGGTTTTACTTCAAATAGAGGAATGTAAATGTGTCTGGCTCCATAGTGGCTGGAAACTTCTCGCTGGAGCCAATGTTGGGCCATACTTGGCGGTGCCGAGACGTTTGTTTGCCCACCCTGCTTGGACTGCAGCTCTGGGGCTGGGAAATGTTCAGCTGGGCTCTGTGTGCTCTGAGTGTCATGAAGCAGAGGTTGGGGGGATCAGGAGGAGGAGGTAGAACTGGCTAGGGGTGATTATTCTCCCCTGCTCACAGTTGTGTGTGTTAGGCTGGGGGAGAGACATTGGTTTAGTCTCACTGAAGGGCTGAGAGGTTGAGCTCATCCCTGATTTTTTTTTAGCCATCACCCATTCCTGGTGTTTTGTTCACTTGTAGGTTCACTAAAGGTATTTGGGGCTCTAAATCTCACTGAGACCAGGGAGGATTTGGCATTTTGGGTTCAGGTTCTGTAGGCACATGCAAAGGTATCAGCTGGGACAAGGCACAGAGAAATGGGAGCAGCCAGTTGGGCTGTGTGGGTAGAGGTGAGCAGTGTTCCTATATGGAATCTGCATGGAATTAGCATCCTGTGTGGGATAGAGCTGTGCTGGGTTCAAGTCAAGTCAGCACCAGTAGTTTAAAGATTTAATTCCCTTAGTGTTTGGTTCCCACTCTGATGGGCAATGGGAGGTACAAGTCATCACTCCAGTTCTGGACCAAGGAGAAGCCAATTCTGATGGACAAACCCATGTGCAGCTGATAAAGTGCAGGGATGGCCATGAAAAGGACAAGGGGTGGGAGGTAAGTGTCACAGTGGAGTTATGGGTGGGATAGATCCAAGCTGCTGTAGGAAATCAGAGGGAAAGGTTTGCTTAAGGCCTTAAACCACAACAGCTAATTATTATGGAATCATCAAAGCTGGAAGAGACCTCTAATTCCAGAGCAAAGGGGTTGGAACTAGCTGATCCTTAAGGTCCTTCCAACTCAAACCACTCCATGATTTATTCAGGAATAAATCAAGAAACTTTTATTCCAAGCAGTGTCTCCTTCCCTTCTTTTCCAACAGCTCTAGGATGAAGTTCTTATTTGGCTCATTCCCAGAACTCTGCCCCTAACTCCAGGCAACACCAAAGCATCTTTCCCTCCTGACCCTTCCAAAAGAAATGTGTTCAGCCTGGGGTTTTGACAGGCTCAGAGCTTCAGGCCTCAGTGGCAGTTTGTATTTATGTAAGGGGAACGCTAATATTTACTTTAGATTAGAGTGGATTTTTCCAGCCTGCAGGAAGATTGTGCCTCATGCTTTTCCAGCTCCGAGGTGGCAGCAGGGAATGTGGCATGGAGCACAGACAGCTCTGCTTTACATTAAGTGTGAAAATGAGAGCAGAGAGGTGAGCAGGGCTAGGAATAAAGTCCAAGAAATCCATGGTAAGGGGATTTCTCAGGGAGAACAACACCAAAGGGGGATGAGGTGATACCTTTGGTTAGCTTAGACAGGCTTGGTACAACCCAAAGACTGGCAATGCCTCCACTGACTTCAACCAGCCTTGATTTAGACCAAATTAATATCAGATCCATACAGAGAAAGAGAAATAATCATCTCAATATTCAGGTTCTCTCAGTACCTGATCACAATCACTAACAACATACCCTGTAGTTGTTCTCTCTCAAGATATTTCACTGCATCACAGTAACACAGCAATAAGAGCTGTAGAAATATCCAGGAGTTAGGCTCAGTGATCCCTTCCAGCTCAGGATAGTCTCTGATTAGGATAGTAAAGACTTGTAAGTCAGAGATAAACATTTTTAACCCAAATATCACCAGTAAATCCAAGGGTTTGGAGGAACTGATGGCAAACATTCCTCCCCTGGGTTTAAAATCTGTTTAGAAATCGACTCAGCACCTCTTTAAATAACATTTAGATAATTTAAGAGAGGAAATTCCCATCTACTGAAGGACACAGGGATGGTTTTGATCCAGGCAAAGGCAGGAAATCCAATGGTAAGCCTGAAATCCTACACTTGGCCACTTGTGCCTCCACAGTCATGTGCATGGTACAAGTCACAGCTACACAGACCCAGCCCTGCCTGAGCCTCATCTGCAGTGGTTGAGTCTCTTCCTAGGCTGAAATGAGTGGGAAACTGCAGTGAAATGGTTTGGAGTTCAGTGTCTCACATCCTTATGGCCTCTGGGGCCTTGGATCTTCAGGCATGGACCTCTTGCTGGGACTCAATGGCTGTGGCAAAAAGGCTCTCCACAGGCAACCAAAATATCCTTCTTCCCTGGCTGTGTGAAAGTACAAGCTCTAGTTAATCATCCCCAACCTCCAGCAGGAAGGATGAGCTGCCAGGATAAGTCTTGGCATCACCACAGCCAACTGTCCTGCACATCTCACCAGGGAGGGACTTGGAGCTCCCAGAGCCAACTCTGCCAGCTGCAAATCTCACTGCAGGCACCAACCCCTGGCACAAACAGGAGCAGAAAGAAGAGGTTGGGCAGCTGGTCCCTTTAGGAGAGAGGCCCTGGTGTCATTCCATGTGGAGTGTTTTCCCTGCCCACACAAAGCCACTAATGACATTGCCACCAGGTATAAGCAGTGCCTTAAAACCCTTGGGAAGTGAGTAGGGCTGGGAAAGGCCAGGCTGGAGGTTCCTGCAGGGACCACACATGTGCTGTATTTATGAACCAAAGAAACAAACCCTAAATTGTCTCCATTTCATACAAAAACCCTACCTGACTAACAGAGCTGTGTGGTCTGGCACTGCCTCACTCCCTGGAGAAACAAACACAACCTGCTGGAACTTCTAGCACTTTGCTCACATTCCTCTCCTCTTTAAGCTTTGGAGAGAAAGCCTTGGAGTAAAGCTTCAAAAGAAGCAGTTCCTTGGGAATCATGGAGTCATGGAATGGGTTGGGTTGAAGGCACCTTAAAGATCATCTCATCCTACCCCCTGACATGGGCAGGGACACCTTCTACTAGCTCAGGTTGCTCCAAGCCCCATCCAGCCTGGCCTGGAACACTCCCAAGGATGAAGCAGTCACAGCTTCTCTGGGCAACCTGTGCCAGAGGTTGGTTCCTGCAGTGAGATTTCATCTGGTGAGATGTGCAGGGCAGTTGTCTGTGCTGATACCAAGCCTTGTCCTAGCATTCACCTCCAGGTGATTGATACTTCCCCAAACAAATGATTTGAGCACAAGAAGAGCCTGAAGAGTTCCTTTCTCAGACCATTTGCAGCTACACATAGAGTGTCCAGAGCTGACCACATGGACCATGTCCACAGGGACCATGGAGTCCAACTCCTGGCCCTGCACAGGACAACCCCAAGCAGACTGAGATGTGTTGAGAGCTTGAGGTTTGGAGAAACTCCCCAAAATCTGGAGGCTCTTCTGACCTGAGCTTTATGTGCCTGCAAAAAGAAACTAGAAAGGTAGAAGTCTTCTTGCCACACATCCAGCAGTTCTCCTTTCATTCCATCTGTTAAATCCCCCAGGAAGGACATTTCCAGAGCTCAGGCCTCTGGTGGGAAGGTCTTGAGAAAAATGAAATCAAAGAATCATGGCTGAAAGTAGCTTAATTCAGGGAAGTGCTGAAAACCTGCAAAGAGAACAGACTGATAGAGGAGTAAACATCTCTTCAATTTGTTGTCACTCCCCAAAGTGTCCCAGCAAGGCCCATCTGACTCCTCCTTGCCCCACTTTAAATCCCTCCCGTGAGCTTGGCAGTTACGCTGAGCACAGCTCGTGTCAATTCATCACACTGAAGTCAGGATAAACACAAGTGAAATCAAATCTATCATGTGCAAATCCCAGGCCAGGGCAAGGCTGAGATGTGCTCCCAAATCCCTCTGTCCTGCAGGCATGAGCACAAGGGAATCCACAGAAATTCTGTGTGCAAATTCCAAGCAGTATTACCTGTGAGGGGCAAAGCTTCCCTGGGATGTCAGACAGCATTGGGGGTGACATGAAAAGATGACAGAGTTGATTCCTTGGAGACAGCCTGGGGCCAAGCATAGCTCCCAGGGGAAGATTAAGAGTGCACAGAGACACTGTCATGTTTGGCCCATGGCTCATGATTCCAAGAGTGCTGAAGTCAAAGTGCTGCCAGAAATCTGAGAGTCTGGAATGTGCACTCAAATAAATATTTCCTCCTAGGTATTTATTTTGTCTGGAGGTTAGGAGTCAGGTTGACAGGGCTGTGAAGCAGCTCCATGCCTCAGGATCAGTCAGGTCCTGACAGTCTTCTGCTAGGGAGTTTGGGGCTTCTCTGCTGCAAGTCTTGCTCTCTTTCCTTGCCTAGAGAGAAAGGATGAGTGGTGGAACTCGTGCTGGGCATGGTGTGTTGGAGGTGTTGTCTGCACTGTGGGATCACAGGATGGTACAGGTGGGAAGGAACTCCAGAGTTTGTTGGGCCAATCCTCACAGTCCCTGCTGTAAAAGGGACTTTTCCTGTCTTCAGGGAAGGAACTGAGTGCTTGGGAATGGTATTGGCTCCAAGTGATACAGAACTGAGGCTGATCACAGAATCACTGAGCTTGGAAAAGACCTCCAAGATCATCAAGTCCAACCTGTGACTTATCAACCAGAGCAGAGCACTGAGTGTCATGGCCAGTGGTTCCTTGAACACCTCCAGGGATGGTGACTCCACCACCTTCCTGGGCAGTTCCAATGCCTAACAATCCTTTCCATGGAGAAATTCCTCCTGATGTGCAACCTGAACCTCCTCTGGCACAACTTGAGGCTGTTCCTTCTCCTCCTGTCCCTTGTTCCCTGGGGACAGAGCCAACCCCACCTGGCTGCACCTCCTGGCAGGGAGTTGTAGAGAGCCAGAAGGTCCCACCTGAGCCTCCCTAATGATGAGGAAAGATGCACTAGTAGCAGCTCTTAGTGAGTTGTCCATCTCTGGCAGTGCTAGCCCTTTGCTAGCCTCCAGGTGCTCTGAGCTCTGTGAGCAGAACAGATGGAATATGAGCAAATTTGGAACAAACTTGTGGTTTTTCTACAAGTTTTCTTTGGCAGAACTTTAGCACGAAGTCAGTAGTTGATATTTGTGTTAGATTGTTGCTGCTCTTTCAAACAATGGGGTTAGGAAGCAACTCCTGTTCTATTTGGAGATGTGAATGCAACCAACTGCAGTCACTCCATCAACTGGAACAGGAGATAATTCCTCCTCCTGCTTCCAGCCCTGGGTTCCAGAAGAGACAGAAAATCTTGAATCTCTTTCTGGAGCTCATTAGACATTTCCAAGTTAACTTGGGAGGGAAAGAAAAGCTGATGGTTCTAACCTTTCTGCACTTTGGGAGCATCAACTTTTGATCTGAGACCAAGTGAGAAACAAGTGTAAACCAGGAAATACATTGGGAGAAAGGAATGTTCAGTGAACATTTGGAAGCTGCTAAAAAAATGCATTTGTTTTCATCCCTTCTCTGCTACAAAACACATTTGTAGGTTGTGATTGTGTTTGCTGATATTTTCTTGTGCCTGTGGATTTACACTTTGCACCTTGCAATGTCTTAGCATTCCAGGTTAGGAGTATATCACAAGTGGTTTCTATCCTTCCACTTCCAAGTGGCCAAGTCACATCATTTCCTTGTCCTTGGTGTTTGAATTCAGGGATAACCCTCAGTTCATGATGTGCTTTGAGATCCTGAGGGATCTCAAAAAAGGTCTTCATGTCTTTTCATAGAGATGAAGGAAGATGAAGACTCTACTTCATAAAGATGAAATATCCAGTTAAGAGCTGCTAGAAGGATAACTCTTCCTATCATCCTTCTGGTGGTAATTTCCAGCTTTCACAAGCTCAATCCAATTTGGATTTAGGGCTACCACAGCTGAGGTTGGAGTCAAACCAGGTCAGAGCCAAAGCTTCAGGCCAACAAACACTCTTTGGGAGGTTGTGCTGTGCCTTTGCCCGTGGATTTCATGCTGCCTCTGTGGTTCTGTGGTGGGCTGAGCTATGACTTCAGAAAGGGCAGAGAAGAAGGAGCTGGGAATGAACAGTGTTGTTTTTCCATGGCTCATTAGGTCTCTAATATAAGTGACTTCTCTGTTGCTCTTGGGAGGGTGTTCTGTGGCTGCTGAGGAGAAGGTGGCTGAGGTGTTTATTTGTGTGTGGCTGTTTGGAAAACTCCTGATACAAAAGGAGTCCTGAAGATGTGTTTGTATCTGTTTCAGGCAGAGCTGACACTGTACAGGTGCCAAAGGTGGTGACAGGGCAGGCAAACAGCAGGGGGAAAGGGCTTTCCCCTCTCTTATCATGGATACAATCCCTACCTCACCTTCAGGAGTGTTTATGCTTCCTGATCTTGGCTTCTGGCAGGAGGAGAAGCCTGGCTGGGTTCAATCCAGCTTCCATGTGTGTTTGCTGGCTGAAGTTTGGCTCCCTTTGTGATAAGGAGTGCTGCCTGCAGCCAGGGAGAGAGGAATCCTGGCATGGGGCAATCCCTGCATTCCTCACAGATTCCCCAAATGGCTAGTGAGATCCAAACTGAGAGATCCAGAATGGTGAGATCCAGAACGTGGCACTTGTGTCTGATAGAGCTTAGTCTGCCCTCAGGGAAAGAAAGAGTCAGAAGGCTCTGGGAGTTCTGCTCAGCCTTATCCTCTGGTCACTGATAAAGGTCTGTGCACAGCAAACCTGGAACAAGACTGTGTCCATAGAAGGGGAATTTGGGCTGGATATTAGGAAGGAATTGTTCCCTGTAGGTGCTGAGGCACTGGCACAGGTTGCCCAGAGAAACTGTGGCTGCTCCATCCCTGGGAGTGTTCCAGAACAGGTTGGATGGGGCATGGAGCAACCTGGGCTGGTGGAATTGTCCCTGCCCAGGGCAGGTGGAATAAGATGATCTTATCTTTACTTCCAACCCAAGCCATCCTATGATTCCATGAAGTAGTCTACATCAACCTCAGTGCAAACACAGGAGAACAGTTCCCAACTGACTCCATGCAGGTGGATTGGGAGTTGCAGTGCAAGGATGAGCTGCAAACTCATCTTCCCATTCCTTGTCTTTGGTGCTGGCAGAGGGCTCAGCAGCTCTGAATCCATTGCTTTCCTAGAGCCTGAACCCTCTTGAAATGGGAATTTGGGCAGTAGTCTACATCAACCTCAGTGCAAACACAGGAGAACAGTTCCCAACTGACTCCATGCAGGTGGATTGGGAGTTGCAGTGCAAGGATGAGCTGCAAACTCATCTTCCCATTCCTTGTCTTTGGTGCTGGCAGAGGGCTCAGCAGCTCTGAATCCATTGCTTTCCTAGAGCCTGAACCCTCTTGAAATGGGAATTTGGGCCCCCTTAAAGCCACCTTCTATGTAGCTCTTGTACTCAACCCCTGCCCAGCACAAGGAGTGTATCCAAGGAATGAAATGATGTTTTGGGATGAAGATAACCCAGAGCTAACATATCCTGCTGACTTGCCCCAGGAGGTGAGCAGCTTGCTGAGGCTGTTGTGGTTATACCTTGTGATAAAGGAGCTTTACACACATTGTCTGGTTGAGTGGAAGAGACCAAGAACACATTCCCAGGCCAAGCCCATATCAACCCTGAGCTGCAGTCCCTGCAGAGCCCCCAGTGTTACCTCTCCTACCTCCCCTGGCTCCACTCATCACACCATGGGTGGCATGGCCAGGCCAAGCAGACTGTGCTTTCCTGTTGTCAGATTATTCTTGGCAGGCTGTGGGTCCTTTCTAAGTGCTTCTCTGAGAGAGCTAAGTAAGATCAACACACACTATGTCATTTTGGCTGGAAGGCAAAGTAGGGAGAGGGTGAGAGGAGAGAGGGAGAGGGGGAGAGGAAAGAGAGGAGAGCAGATGACCTAGGGAAGCTTCAGCCTCATGTCAGGCTGCCTTGGGAAGCTTTTCACCCAGAGGAAGGTTTAGAAGAGGACAGAAGTGTGTAGGGTGGCTGGAGTGATGGGTTTTCACAGAGTGGGTGAGGCTGGAAGGGACAACAGTGGAGTCATCTGGTCCAACCTCCTTGCTCAAGGGTCACTGTGCTACTTTATGGCTCCTGTGACTCTCAGCTGACAAGATTGGGTGGAAGATGCAAACTGAATCAACAGCTGTGGTCTCTGAGAGGCGACTCAAAGAGGGGCAAATATGATGTGTTTGTGCTCCAAGAGTTGATAAACCACCTGTATAACTGCTGAGATGAGGTACCAATGCTAAGTGGTGGCTGCAGGGAGAGTTTCTTCCCCCTGAGCCTGTCTGCATCCTGCACTGGAGCAGACACACAAGCTAACTTCTTGGCAACACCAGGCCATGTATGAAATCAGCCCTTTTACTCTCCAACTCACCAATATTTCATGGCATAATGAAGCTAATTGACACAGTTAGACCTGCAATTTCACACATAACAACTCCCACATTACTAAGCAAACAACAGGCAGTGCAAAATGAGATCATGTCCAGTCCATTCCTAACACAGAATTTCTGTTCTGCACTGGCCTGACACGCAGGGGAGAACAGGCTACTTGTTTGAGACCAGTTTAGCAAAGAGTTGGGAATAATCACTCCTCAGTTTGTAAGTTCTACATTTCCAAGGGCAGAAAGAGACAAGGGGGTTTGGTCCTCAAAATGTAGCACAGGTAGAATTGTCCACAGTGAATTAAGCTTGTGCATAAAGCTTATGAATAGTTTTATCTTTCATAGATGTCTTCCATGTCCACCATAGAATCACAGAATTTTAGGGGTTGGAATGGAGTTTAGAGATGATCCAGCCCCAACCCCTGCCCTGGGCAGGGACACCTCCCATCAGAGCAGGTTGTTCAAGGTTTGATCCAACCTGGAATGAACATTGCCAGGGTTGGGGCAGCCACAGCCTCCCTGGGCAGAGAGGAATCCATCAGGAATGATCCCTCATCCCATAATATTCCAACCAGATCATAGCCTGAACCTCCAGGTGAGATGGTTCTTTGCTCACATGGATCCCTGAGGTGGAACTTGTAGTGTTTCAGTTCATAAAGCTGTAGAGAAAGGAGATAGAAATGACCTCTGAGGCCACAACACAAGTAAAGTTCCTTCTTTTCCACTGGGAAGTGGCACTTTGCTGCTGTCTGGTCACAAGTCCCCAGGGATGCAAGGCCCAAGTTCTCTCCTCTGACAGATCAATGGAAATTGGGTGATAAAATGATCAAGTTTGTCTGGAGAGTGAAGTTTGCAGCACATTGAGGGAACGTGATGGTGTTTCCCATCAGGAGATGGTTGGAGGCCAGTTGGACACAGAGCTCAGTGTCAAAAGATGATGGAGAACTGAGCCCCATTTAGGGAGGCTTTGAAAGGAATAAACAGGAAAGCAAACGTCAGAGAGGGAAGGAATTTGCCTTCGAAATGGATGTGCTCCAGAGGCATCTGCTCACAGTCTAACCATGATAGTGATTTATTGTCTCCTTTGGGCTGACTTGAACCTCAGTTGGTGCCAAATGCAGAGTATAGACCTGCCTTGCCCCAGGGAACATGTGGATCACAGGCTCCCAGGGGAGATGACAACCAGGGAAGGAGCTGATGTTGCCAGGTATGGATCTGGGTCTGCCCTGGGAGGAATCTCTCCCACTTCAATCCAAAGTGCATTTCAACTCGGTCTCAAAACCCAATGCGTGATTGCCAAGCTGCATCCTCCATCAGTGGGAACTCAAAACCACATGGAAAGGATAAAAAGTGCCACTTTCTTGAGGGATTATTGGGGAAATTGGGGCACTAAAGAGCTCATTATTATTCATTAACTCACTTAGTGATGTCTATCCTGTATTCCAGGTGGAGTCTCTCTCTCTATATAGATGGATAGATATGGATATAGATCTCTCTCTATATATTATATCTATCTCCTAGTGCCCATAGAACTGTGGTAGTCAACAAGCAGCTCATACTTAAAAGCTTCTTGTAGAAACAGAAAAGATCCAGCCAAGACTAAGAGGTTAGAAGTATAAACCCATATAGGTTAGGCTATGACTCTTCTGCTTGGAGCAAAGATTAGTGGAGATGTAAATAAGGTTAATTATAGCCATTAGGGCTAGAAAATCCCAGGAAGCAGAGCAAAGGAATAAACCAGACCCCATTCCCTGTCCCCTGTGCACAGGACCATCCAGCCCCAGCACCAAACTATTCCCTGCACTGTCATGTGTTGACAAGAAGAGCTCAGAACTGGAGCCAACCCCCTGGGAGAACAGAGTGGGAGCAGCACGTAGGCCTGGCCTTGCCCAAAGTGAATCAAGATGATACTCATTCCAGGAAATTTGTTTTCATTCACTGGAGAATTTAATTAGGCATGGAAGGAACTCTAATTACACTGCAGAAGAAAGTCTTGGGCTGCATGTGACTGGGCCAGGCAGTTGCTATTGTTTCCCAAAGTAAACACTGGAGGCCTGGGCAATTTTTACATCATCTGAGTTACAAGGGAAACAACAAAGATGGATCAAGTTGAGTCAAACTTGAAGTCAAAGGGCAGCAGCATTCCCCAGGAGCATGGTGCCTGCACCTCCTGGCAGCACTTGCTTGGTGGTCCAGCTCCAACTTCAAACTGAGAGTGGATTGTGCACTAGTCATTTCCTTGGGGCAATCCCTCAGGAATGTGGCTCAAACTTTGCCTTCCTAGCTCTTTTTGAGCTGAAAATAGCTATTCCTTGGTTGGCAAATGGGCCAGAAGTAGCAGGCAGTGATGTCCTGCTTGGCCAGTGAGTTTCCTGCCCATGGAGTTGGGACTAGATGATCTGAAAGGTCCATTCCAACCTCTAAAATTCTAGGATTCTACGTGAGGATGCTGCACATTAAAATGGTTATTAAGGGGCTTTGTAATGAGATTAGAATTTAAAGAGAAAAACCCAAGTCTAGGTTCCTCCTTATTTTCATGGCCTCATTGCCTGTTACAACCCTTCAAAAATCAAGCCAAACTAACACCACAGCTCTGCCCAGGGCAAGTAGTTTCCCTTTCCAAAGCCTCAGTGTTTCCTTCTGTAGCTGAGGCAGAAGAAATCCCTCCTTGCCTTAACACATGTGCATGTGAGCCTTAATGAGGCTTGATTAATGTTATCAAAGCACTTGGAGATCTTTGATAGGATAAGAAGCCTCCCAAATGCCAAACAGGACTCTTTCCAGCTGGGTTAGGCCTTAACTCCATCCCTGTGAGAGCACACAGATGGTATTTCCCTCAGGAACATCCTTGGATTTTGGCTATGAGAAGAGCTCTTGGTTTCTTGGCTCCAGATTTGTGTAAGACAAACATCCTGAGGCTGGTGACCATCTGGAAGGCTCTGATTAGTGGTAACATCTGCCTTTGGTCTCTGGACACCAGCTGGCAGAAAACTCTGTGCTCCACTGTCCAGGAAACCCAGGAAAGCAGGAGGGATGTTCTGCTGGGAGTTTTGGAGCCTGTTGCTCTGCAGGGCATGGCACAGAGTCCTGTGAAAGGCTGAAACATCACCCAAGGTGAAGAGAATATTCCAGGAGAGATGGACACTAACCTAAGGGAAATGTTAAATAATCTGGGTGAAATAACCCAGCTATAAACCTGACTGACTCTCTGTATGTCTGTCCATCCTCTCTGCCCTGGGAGCAGCATGAGCAGTGCAGAGGGCACTGGATTCACTGGCAGTTGTGGGATGCTTAGGGGATGTGCAGGAACAGCTCTGCAAACAGCTTTTCCCTCCTTAGTCTGCTGAGTTGCCACTTTATACAGTGATAAATGGACTAATCTCTGGAGCAAAAAAATCTCTGAAAGGCTCTGATGAGTTGGGAGCAAAGAACTTTGCTTAGCAAATTTTGGGGGGTTTAAATGGCTAAAGAATTAATGGGAGAGGGAAGAGCAGAAGGGAAATGCTGAGGAGCTCTGCAGGGAGATAAATGATGTTGGATGATGCTTTTCTGTGTCTATGTGTTACTTTTCTCTTACCTTAGCTTGCAGATTTTGTGGGTATTTTGTGGGTATTTT
>NW_008692283.1:22473-23169 GCF_000695815.1 Acanthisitta chloris
TGCGATGGAGAGGTAACACACAGCGGCCATGGTAACAACAGGCAAGGGAAGAATGAACAAGGGAATGGATTTGGAATAGGATTGGGAGATGAAATGTACCTTCCATCTGAGCTCTGGATTCATTAATGAATGATCAGCTTAATTACTTATCCATTCCATTGGTTCAGCCCCTTGGAGCAGCAGGTGATGCTCAATGCCCAGAGCAATCTGTGGTGCCTGCAGCTCCCACATTCCACACAGGCAGAGTTTTTCCAGGCTCAGGAAGTCATTCCCAATTAAAAACACACCAGTGCCCTCCTATGTGGGAACTGGGCACTACTGGCTGTGTCAAGGGGAACCTTCTACAAGGCTTTGGGGGGTTTCTCTCTCAGCATGTGCTCAAATCCCTGTGCCTTACAGTCCTTTTGCTCCTGGATCTTGGAAGGAGAAGGGTTTATTTCTGTGCTCATGGCAGAGATGGATCCCAACAAAAAGGAGCTGGATGGAAACCTTGGGAAACTCTTCAGCAACATCCACTGCTTTGCAGGGGTTGGGAACATAGTGTTGTGTCTCCCCTTCCATTAGGTCTCTTGTGACTGCAACAGCACAGGAAAAATAGTTATCCTTGACTTGTCCTGTGTTTGGTTGGGTATTTTGGGGGTTCTTACATCCCAGATCACCTCCCCCCCCATGTGGGGGGTCACACAGGGCTGGAAT
>NW_008692284.1:0-505 GCF_000695815.1 Acanthisitta chloris
CTCTCCGATAAATTTTCAAAGTACATTAATAAAATAAGCTTAGACTCTTTATGTCCTTGAACTTTTGCTGCATTCTCAGTCAAGGCTTAATTTACCTCTCAGGGTTAATAGCTGTTGTTGAAAGAATTTGGCAAAACTTTCATAACTAAGAATAAAAACATGGAACTTGGTTAAAATAGCAATGGCAAATATTGGCAGAATTTACATGTGTCAAGTGGCAACATGAGCTGATTAGAAAAACCCATTATGTAGTTGAAATTCTCAGCATCTGTTCTGGTGTGTGTCTCTTTGTGACCATTTCCATAATTTCTCCTAATTTAATCCTGACATGATGTTTTCTAAATAATGTATTTAGACAGCAAATAACTTGGGAATTATGGCAGAAATATTTTGATGTTGGTGGTCTGGTGTAAAGCTAAGATTTAAGAAAAATACTGTAAGAATAAATTGTTTTTTTCCTTAGAGTCTAGTACCAGGATATTTAGCATGGCAGCATAGACCTTGC
>NW_008692285.1:0-795 GCF_000695815.1 Acanthisitta chloris
TCCCCAGTGTCCCCATGGTGTCCCCAGGGTCTCCACGTGTCTCTGGTGTCCCCAAGTGTCCCTGTGTCCCCACAGGGGTCACCTGGCAGAGGCAGCACTGGTGGCCAGAGTGAACGGAGGCCCTGGAGCAGCCGCTGGAGCGCGACTCCCACCTGGAGCTGCTCGACTTTTCCACGCCAGAGGGACGAGAGGTGAGCCTGGGGGGGTCCCTGTGTCCCCTCCCTGTCTGTCCCTCCCCGTGTGTCCCACCCTGTCCCCTGCTGTCCCCTCCAGGCTTTCTGGCTCTCCAGTGCCTGTGTCCTGGGGGCGGTGGCGGAGGAATTTTTCGGGGCGACGCTCTGCAGCGCTCAGGCCACCGAGGATGGATTCTTCTGTGACCTGCACATGGGGGACAGGTAAAGGGGGACACAGACCCCACTGCCCCGTGGGGTCCCCAAGGTGTCCCCAACCTGTCCCTGTGCCCGTGCAGGACAGTGCAGAGTTCTGAGCTGCCAGAGCTGGAAGAAGCCTGTGCCACCTTCGCTCGCGCCGAGCATCGCTTCGAGCGTCTCGAGGCCACGAGGCAACAGCTCTCAGAGCTCCTCAAGGTGAAACCCTCAAGGTGTCCCCTCCCCATCCCAGTATGGGGCAAGGGAGCCCAGTTTGGGGACGTTGGGGTGTTGATCCAACCAGGTTGGATGAAACTTTTGAGCATCCTGGTCTAGTAGGGAGATATCCCTGCCCAGGGTAGAGGGAATTGGGACTAGATGATCTGTAAGATCCAGTTCAACCCCTAAAATTCTCTGATCCTGTGAT
>NW_008692286.1:0-485 GCF_000695815.1 Acanthisitta chloris
CATCCCATCCCCATCCCATCCCTATCCTTATCCCCATCCTACTCCATCCCTATCCCACCAGCACATCCCACCCCATCCTCATCCTATCCTGGCACCATTCCACCCCAGCCCCATCCCAACCCTGCCATAATCCCACTCCATCCCCATCCCACTAGCACATCCCACCCTGGCACCCTCCCATCCCGGCATCATCCCCATCCCATCCGGGAATCATCCTATCCCCATCCCACTGGCACCATCCCACCCTAGCACCACCCTATCATCCCCATCCTCATCCCACCCCAGCATCCCATCTTCAGCACCATTCCACCCCATTTCAACCCCATCACCATCCCACTGGCACCATGCCACCCCATCCCACTCCACCCCTGTCCCATCCCAGCACCATCCCATGCCTAGCACCATCCCAACCCCAGCACCATCCTACCCTATACCCAGCACCATCCCAGTCCATCCCTATCCCATCCCGCCCGTCCCGCTCCGCT
>NW_008692287.1:0-18266 GCF_000695815.1 Acanthisitta chloris
AGGAATATACTATTCCTTATACTATAAGAAAATGGATTTCATATACTTGCATTGTTTGCAGAGTATGCTTCCAAAACTCCTGAGAAAGACTATAGTCCAGAGGATATAACCTTAATACAGAACTTGGAAGAGTTTAGTTCCAGTTGCTTTAATCCTGAAAGCACTGCTTGAATTTTACTCATGTTGCACTTTGCCTCCATCAGGGCAAAGATACACCTGAAAGCCCATGAAACTAAGATGATGTACATACAGATATTTCTTATCTTATTTTTTTCTGAGATACAGAGCAATGCTTTATTATGACTGGTGACTAGTATTTTGAATTGATGGTATGTTTCATTAATTACCCACACATCAATGGATGCCATCAGCTTACAGAAAATACAGCACCAGCTATGTGTGGCTTCATCATTTCCAATCATGAGTATCAGAAATAATACACAATTTTAGTTTTAAACAAGTTTGTTTTGGACTTCCAACTTCGATGTGATATTTTAGTTTTGTTCCACACTCATGCTAAGTTTTTATTTCCTTTTCTGTGGTTTCAACCAACAATAAGAGCAAAACTAAATTAAGGCTGTTGCAGCCTCTGACACATCAGAGAGGTGAACAGGGCCCTCTAATGATTAGCAACTTGCTGCTGGGCATCATTACTGTATCTCCTGGGTTAGTGATTAATTATCTTCCATTTGTTGCTGGCATTTTCTACAGCTTCAGGCTACTTCTATCCATAGCATCCATTTAACAATCTAACTTAGTAATACATAATTTAAAATTCAAGCACTTCAAGGAATTTCAGGAAATGCTGTAATTTAATGGAGATTAATGCAGGGATTGAATGAACCTTACCAACTGACTACTGAGAAAATAAGGTATCTTAGCCTCAACCAAACCACGTTTAAGAAGTAAATACAATCTACAGCCTGGTATTGATAAGATGTAGATTGGTAGCTCTGTGTGTTTGCTGTTGGTGGTTTGTAGAAATGCTGTGATAAGCCCTGGACAGCAACCCATGCCCAAGGTGCCTGGTCTGCATGTCAGGCCTCCAAAATGCTTCAGCAGCTGTTTCAGCTCTGCACAGCTCTGTGCAGGCTGAGGTCACTGCACTGCACTGTTTAGGACTGCACCCTCTTGTTTAAGGTTATGGGTGGCTCATACTAACTCGGAGGATGAAATCCCTTCCAACTGAAACAGAGTTAAGGACAGAGAAAAAAAATGGATCCCAGAAGCTGACTGGGCTCACTGCTCAACTGAGGAAACTGCTCAGAGGGGACAGAAAATATTGTGCCATTTAATTTGCTTCTACATAACTAAGCAGCTCTACCATGTGCTCTCCATATTCTCAACCCCTTTGAAATGACAAAATATGTGTCCATTTTATTCAGTTTGGTGGAAGAACTCCCCTAGAAATTTAGCAGAGAATGACTGGGTGTAAACTCTAGTCCCCGAAGTCAGTGGGAGTTTTGGCACTGAATTTGTTGAAGTCAGGATTAGAATTGCTTAGAGATTTTTCTCTCTATAACATCCATTAGAGAGGGGAAAATGAATCATCACCTGTTTACTCCAAAAGAGTAAAATGCAGGCTGATTGCAGTTGTAAATATAACTGAGCATTTATCTTCAAAACAGTTATTTTTCCCATTCCAGGTTCTGTGTATGAAACCAATATGTATCATAGTCTTATTCCAGTTTCAAAAGGAGAGATTGTTTAATTACAATAACAGCTAAAAGACTGCAAGCCAAGCACCAGCTAAACACAAGTGATTAATAAGAAGAGCAGAACTCTGTAAAAAGGTCTGATTATACTTTAATTATACTTCAACAGGCTTCAGGTATGCACTGGGGCAAACCAACCATGTTTCCATTTGACAAATGTCAGATAAAGCATAAGAAAGTTGGAAGCAGGGAGAGAATTACATCATTTAAACACCTGGTTTAGCTCACTTCAGTCTCCATTCAGTGCAGATGAATATATAAGGATCAGACACAAACCTTTTCTCCGGAAAGCCCAAATCAAAGAGAGTATCTGCTAAATGAAAGGTGGTGATTCATGGTGAAGATTAATGTGAAACTAAACATGGGACATTTCCTGCATCTTCAGTTAAATATACAATTGTGGAAGAGACAGCCTGGTGCTTATTTTTTTTTCACATCAGTAAAATAGAGCTATGCCTTTTTAACATGAAAAAGTGATCAGCTGTTCAAGGATATGTAAAGGGTGCCCAAAGTATTTCTACTTCATGCAGACTATGGGATTGCTTCTAAGGCTTAAAAAGCTTTTAAACAGCACTCTTTTTTTGTTTCCTGCTAAACAAAACCCACAACGAAACACTGCAGGTATCAGTGGAAGGCCTAAATGAAAGCTTCTGCATTTTTTTTCTGGAGGGTCAAAATTATCCATGGTGTAAGTGTTACACCAGGAACTCAGTTAGCTCCTAGAATTTAAAACAGTGGCAGAACTTTGGAGACATTGCAAGGAGCTCTCTTAAGTTTTGGCTTCTGCTCCAGTTCAGCATTTAGGAAAATAACTGTCTTCTAGATCTCCTCCTTCACAGTGAGCAGAAGGATATGGAGAAGCAAGAGCTATGACAAAGATACCAAATTGTTCCAGGATTTGTGTGTGGTATATGCACACTGCATGTACAGTTCTAACTGTGGTAAATCTGTCACACGTAAATAGGTGTTCTTAACATCAAGTCATAGAGTGGAAATGCTCAGAGTACCTACTCACCTTATAGAATATCAGCAAAAGATCATCCAGATTTCCATGCAAATCTCCTACAGGAAACAAATACTTTTTTTTTTTTTTTGCACAGAGGAAGAAGAAACAAGATTATAAAGCTGGCATTAATTAGTCCTAACAAGGTTCCCCCCATGTTTTCCTTATGTATCTATATAAGCCCAGAATATGTCAATAAGAGACATTCTGAAGTGTGTCTATGTATGATGGACTTCTACATACTAATAAGATTAAATTTACTAAGAGACCTCTATACTGCCCAACTGAATGTCTGTTTCAGGGACAGGTTTAGATTACTCCCAGCAGGATTTCATGGAACTGCTAAGGCCACAAGAACGACAGATCTGGCCCTTTTTGAGAGGTTTCTTTGGAACAGGCAGGGGCATCTCACCCCAACACAAAGGATCACTGCAGTATAGAACTTCTCTGCATATGACTGAATTTCATGCTCACAGAGCCAAACCTCCTCGTGCCTGTGACTCACCACCACAGAGCTGCAGAAGGGTTTCTAGACCTATCTTGTGATGATATGCTTTCACTACCAATGACTAGGAAAAGAGAAGTGAATTGTTACCCTGTCTACATGTTTTTTGCGCAACTTTTGATTACTTACGAGTCTGCTGAATTCATTCTAAGGAAACCTTCAAGCTATGATAGATACTCATCACCTATGTGGATGCAAACATTTCAGGCACATATTTAATTTGAAATTAAAAGAAAGTGGAGAGAGGGATAACTTATTTTAAGGAAATCAACATTTGGGACCAATGAGGCTTAAAAATTGGTCCTCCATCTTCCACAGAGGATCTTTCTGGTTACAAAAGCTGTTAGTTTCAATGCAGGAAAGGGATCCCTTTAGGTGCTGCTTGCATAATGCAAATGCAGTACAAACACGAGGAGATATGTTTGCTTAGCAAGAACATCGGTTGTGAACTGTGTTTCATTGGTTTGGAGAGAGGTCTCATTAGTTTGGTTAACAAATTATTGTTTATACAAAACCTCATTCTGACAAGCCCTCAGAGTAGGTCCATAACCACATCTTATAAACATTATTTGTTTTGCATGTGTCACAGTAGTCTTCCCTGTACCCCTTTACTATTACCCACAGCACACACTGATAGATGTCAGGAGTTAATGTCACCATTTTTGTTCTGTTTTGCAGCTACTGTGTTCTGTGGCAGGTCAGGATACTGGATCTCATTATCCATAATTTACAGAAGTGTAACAAAATAGATGGGCAATGAGCTCTTAGTTCGTTACAGTGTGACACATCATTCTGCGAGACTAATTTGTTGGTTGTATAAAGACTGATCCATCCTCTTGGGTCTCTTTAGAAATGAGGGTTTATTATAATTTCAATTTATTCTAGATAGTCATGCTGTCAATGAAAGGTCTTGCTTGCCACCGCTACTAAGCCCTCATTAAAGTCATTACCAAGTAAATTATGATGGTAAGGTCTTTTTCTCAGTCAGAGGAGAAAGACATGAGACTTGCAGCCAGTGATCAAAATACTCGGTGGCATTTCAGAGACAAAAGTGCAGGAATATTTAAGCTACACTGCCGTGTTAGCTAAATTAATACTAACTCATTCAGAAATGTTTAACAAGTAAAGGAAAGAGGACATGATGGACTTTCTTAAAATATACTTAGTGTGACTCAGGAACTTCATTGTTAGTTTGTTCCAATTCATGTATTTTGGGAGAAAAATTAAGAAAAGAAAAGAAGGCAAAAAAAGGCATCAAGAACTTCTTTCAATGGCAAAATTTGCAAATGTGTGTATCATTCTCTAAGCACTTAGAGTATCAACCCATAGCCTAAAGCAGTTATCTTCTCTGGCATCTTACCACAGACAGTTATGTCCTTGGAGTAGGAAGTTGAAAGATGAGTGATATTTGGCATCTCCTTGAGAACCCTCCTGGTTTCACAGAGTAGCTGCAGTACATAGCGGGCATGAAGCAGCTGTGGAAAAAAAAAAGAGATAGAAAAGGAAGACTTCTTAGCATTAGCAATAGGTCTGTCTGCTTTATTAATGTCAGACATGTATTGCCAAGATTATTTATACTGCAGACCTCCAGACATCATTACAGTCTATATGGCTTAGTGCTGGGAATTAGGAGTGTTCATAGCTTTGCATTTGCTTCCCAGTGAATGGATGTAGAGTCCTTAATGAACTTGCTTTACATATTTTCCATTTTATTTATAGCGAACTGTTTCTATTCTTCCCATCTACAGAAAGGCTAAGTGACTGGAGTTATACAGCACTCAGAATCATTGCTTAAGGTTATCTATAACTGGGGAAAAAATTTTGGTAGAGGATATAGATAAGCTGCAGGCTGACTTTTCAAGATTCATGTTTTTAGAGCAAACAAAAAAGGCCAATTACATATAATCATTTCCTTAATAAAATGATAACTGTAGTAAAAGAAGGGAGAGCAGACAGTAAGGTGAAGTCTGGGTGGGCTCATTTATCATGTGCTTTATATTTTGGTACTTTTACAATCAGCCTTCACAGAAATTTACTGGAAAAATATTATTATTTAGCAAATTAAAAAGCAAGATAGACTCTTATCCCTTATATACAGCATATTGTTAAGCACAAACACTCATAAATTCAAACAAAGCTGTGCCAGGTAATGCCTCCCTGCTCCACCCTCATCTTGTAAGTGGGCAGCAAAGGGACTTGCTCAGAAGTACAGGGAATCAGCCACAGCCATCTCAGTGCCTTGGAAGATGCAGACAGCAAGCTCCAGAGATTTATGCTATCACTCTGTTCCACTCCATTAGTGATGCTTTATAGTCACTCTACCATTATGGTGGAGTCTTGCACACTGGAATAAGGTGATTAACCCTTACACCTCAATTCCTCTAAAAAGAATGAGGTGGGGGACAAAAGGATCAAACAAGGAGCACTTTTAACCGAGAAAAAGATGATAACTAGTTTCTATGTTAGCTTAGAACATCTTTCCCAGTCCTGCATTCTCACAGCTAACGCTCCTACCTTGCAGCTGCTAAGGGTTCCCGTTTCATTTCACTTGTCCCTGCTTCCTCCCCAGTCCTGGTCTGGTGGCCATGCAGAAAAGCAGTGAATCAAATCTGGGAATTGGTCTGGCTGGGAACTGACTGCTTTTGATTTTATTCTGCCAGCTTCTAGCCACATCAGTTTCCCAAGACATCTCACCATGCATGTCTATGATCACACAGGCTTAGCAGGAAGGGGTAATGGGATGTAAAGGAAGGGGAAAATATCTCTTTGGGCACCAGATTAGCCTTACATTGGATTGTGGAGCTATAACTTGATGGAGATATAAAAGAAATAAAAAGAAATCAAGCTAGTGCAATTTACCTGTTCATTCCTGAAAGCATGAAGAAGAGCATTGGCATCTTTAACAGTAAGGGGGAATGAGAGTCGTGGTCCATAGTAGGAGTCTGGAACATCAATCTTCTTTTCAAATTCCATTAGACATAAGTCTTCATCCACCACCTGAGGAACACTAGGACTGGTGAAAAGGTGAGAAACTGGAACAAGAAGGAAGCGAAACAAAAATGTAAGAACTCCACCAGTCCCCTATAGAGATGTAACAGCATGACCAGAACTGGTTGAATGTAACTTTAATTGCTGCAGTATTACAGTGGCTAACTCCTGCCTTGTATAATGGAAGAGCTCTTGGTCTCCCCAGATTGTTTCACAATACTAAAACCAACCAACCAACCAAACACCTCAAAACCAAGAAAAGAAATCCTAATCAAATGAAAAAACAGGCAGATATGTTGTTCCAACAGTCAGTAGCTGTGGTCAGGGTGCAAAACGTTTTGCACTGGAGCTGTGGAGCAGTCTGCTCCAAAAAGGTAGTAAGACCCACCACCTGGTACAGATTTCCTTCTCATTCCCCCCTGAATCAAGGAGATACAAAAGTTATGGCTGATCATTGAAATGATCATCATCTGTTTGAAGTTCAATATTATACTTTTAATACAGGTTTTGACGATTCACTTCTATTGTGTTTATTTTCTAGTGAAATTTGTAGGCTAAATACCAGCAGGTCAGTGATTATTTTAAAAGTCATTATCAAAACCCTATTTATTCACGGTGGATTGCAAAACGCTCCTTGCTGATTCAACTAAGAAACAGTTTTTGGTTGGCTGCCATGAAAAAACATTGGATGAAATAAAGTAAACAAAAACAGTAGTGACAATAGAGCATAGCTTCTAATTCTCCTGGAACACAGAGGATGCAGGAACATTGCTAATTGCTTCAATCTAAAATTTTATTGACGTACCCTTGAAATGTAACTGAGGGAACAGCAGATTTCAGTGTTTTCTTTTTGCAGCTTGTCTTTATCATGTATTATTCTAAAAGAGAGAACCAGACCCTAGAAGAAAGTGTTCTAGCACCTGCTGTTTCAAAGTTGCTCTTGTAAGATGATTGTTGTAAACAATTTTTGCTGGGCTACATGTAGGTTTTCTGTAACCTTGATTTCATGCAACTGGAAATAAAAATGTGTTATTTGTTGCTGGAGAAATACCTGTAGCTGTGACTCAAAATTCACAGCAGCCAAAATCAGCATGTGGCCTCATAAATTATGAGATTCATAAAGGTCAACTTGTCTTGCAGCTGGGTAAAATACAGGCTGAAGACAAATAGATAAAAATACACACTAGATTAAAAAAACCCACATTTTTTATCAGCACTTCTGCTGTGAGCTGATCAGCACATTCAGTGCTAATGTAATGTTATACTCAGCCATGTAAATGGATTAAGGCATCAAGTAACAGGAAGGTGCTCAGGGTTCACCATTTCCACCAAGTACAGTTTGATTTGAAGTCTTCTACCACAGCTGCAGCTCTGTCTGGCCAGACACCAGAATGTCACCTATGGACTGAAATTGCTGGTTGCCACATGGTGGTCAGTCAAGTATATCTGCACCAATTCTCATTTTAATGTTCTTCTAGTCGAAGTTGTCAAGGGTCTTTCAGTTCATCCTGAAAGACAGGGGCAAAAACTCTTGGCATGCCTAGTTCAGGCACATGTGTCAAGACAGAATGAAACACACTCTGCCAGCACCTGCATCTTCCCACTGATTACAGGAGCACAGGCAATGACCTGCTTTGTACTCGGACACCAGAGCTCTAAGCCCAGGCTCAGTGAGTTGAGCCTTCACTATTAACAGATGACATACAACTACCCTACAGCCATATTCCATGTTAAACATGAAAGACCAGAGCTAAGTGAGTCCATCTGGCCACAGACAGCCTAAGGACTGGTTCCCCTGACAAGTCCCCTTGAGTTGTTCGAGGCAAATCAAAGTTACCAAGCCAAGACATACTCACTGTTGGGTAAAAGCAAATCAGCTACTTCTGTGGCTCTGAAATGAGTTCCCTGTTCTGTACCTTTAGCGTAACCATCAGGGTACCTCACAGCATTTCTGACTCCTGAGAAATGCCCTTACATATGCTAGATACTGATCCACAGACATCAGGTCAAAGCACAGTGGACCTTGAGACTACAAAGAGGACAAAGATTTCTATGACACTCCAAACATTTATTCCTTCACTCCATTCCTGGTGCTATAAGCTGAAAGCAGCTGTAACTTACTCCCCACTGCTAGAATCACTCTATGCAATAAGCCTTGGAAGGGTGTTAAAGCTGTAAGGGAGGCATGATGAGGAGAGAAACTGCAGAAAACAACACTTTATTTTTGTTCCCCTTTGAAGGAAGGCTCCAGGAGGTGTGGTTCCTGCCCTGGTGACCTTGAGAGGTACAGCCAGTGGTGCCTTAGATTCCCTGCCCTACCAGCTTGCCTAGGATGTGTTTGCAGCCTTCTCACCCTTAATGTGCCCACAAAAGAGTGAGTAAATGGGTCACATTTTGCTGGAAAGGCAGTTTCCAGCTTTTTCTGACCAGAGAACTTTCTGTTGAAAGCTTGAGTGGGTATGCATATTCTTTTGGGAAAAGAGGAGAAAAACGTAAGGTAGAAAATGTTTTTATGCTTACTTCCCACAAACTCTTGCAAAATAGCCTTTAATAAGAAGCAGAACAAGAAAGCTATATAATATCCCAATCACACACTGCACTAACATCTTAAGGAGAATGAGAGGATGGAAAAGCTTTAGGGTATAACAGATAAACAATCACATCAAAAGCACTACTGTGTAAATGAGATGGTGGCTGCTTTCTTTGAAAAACATAATCTGAAAAAAAAACAGATTAAAAAGTGGAAAGTGACAAGATGAATAGTGGAGACCAAGTGGTTTATAGTGTAAGGAAAACCACACATCAGAAAATTTTCAGGTAGCTTTCTCATCACATAGTGAGAAGAACAGGCAACCAATTCTCTGGTAAGAACATTATATACTGTCTTCTTGGTGACAGCTTTTGAACCATGTGCTGTCACTCTAATTTAAGTGAGCACACTGATGAAAAGAAAAAAAAAAGCCAGGGAACTGTGGGGATTAGAAAATGCTTGAGAATAGCAAAGTCAATTTAAAGCCTCTCTGCTTGTTATGTTTACACTCACTGTGGTTCACATCCTAAGACCATGATTCAGCAGAAGTGGAAGCTGATCATTAAGAATCACTCTGTGCAGCACTGATTCTGCTTACATCAGTGGCACTAGCATGGGTGCTCCAAAGGTCACTTACAGGGGCAAGCAATCAAGAGCTTGAAGTAAAGAATGCACACAGACAGTAGTTGGACAGCATAACCACAAACCACACAACACACATTTGATATGCAATTTCTCAAAAAAAAAATCTAAATCAGCTCCTTGGCATAGGCAACCTTGGCCATCTCTCTCTATTAAACATGCACCTTACAGAATCTTTCTGTAACACAGGGTGTTAGGAAGGGGGAAATAACAAATCAAGACAAAAACAAAGCCTTGTGAGCAGTTACCAAGTCTTAATACCAGTCCTAACAGATAAAAGTTTTAAGCAAGACAAAGGGAGGCTCTACCACAAACCATACACTTTATCATGTGTTTCATCCTTAATCAAATCCACAATTCCAGTATCTACAAGACCAAGAAACATGTCACTTGAGCAGGGGTGATGAGGGACAGCCCACAGTACCCTCTGTTGCCCTCCCTGTGCATGGGTGAGGCTTGGATCTCTGTCTGCCCATGAACAGCCTATGCATGTAGTAGTGTGTCTGCACCAGCCATGTCCTGAGCCACCTCACCTTTGTTCCTTCTGTCAGTAGACACAGTTAATGAAGGTGGATAAATCATATCTACAACGAGCAGCTGTAAAATTCGATTTTAATATTATAATGAAAATAGAGATGAACACTATTTTCCCAAATCTCAGACCTAGCACTACTATTTTCTTTCCTGCTTAGCTGGAAAAGCTGAACAGAGGTGATATCAGCACGAAGAAGTAGATGAAGTGAGCAGTGTCTAATTTCCTTTAAGTTTGCCAATTTCTTCCCAGGAAATTAAATGACTAAAGCAGAGTTTTTTTCAGAATATGGCAGTAATGGAAAAAAAAAATCAAAGGAAGCACTACTGTATCATCCGCCTTGACTCTGGAGCAAGGCTCAAACATAATTTCTTTTTCTTCAGAGCATTAGAGACTCTAAAGTATTTAGGAGAGAAAAATTGCCATTTCTACCGGTTGTCATTAGAACACTGAACCACTTTAGGTTATGATGGTGTTTTTATCCTGCTATCAGAGTGTCCTGTGCAAATTTTAATTGGAATAACCCATGGCTGGAGCAGATGAAAGAGAAAGGACATTCCCTTGTAATGCAATAAGAAGGGGGCAGCCTCATTTTTAGCTCCGCTGGGATTAGATCTATTCTGAATTTGTTCAGGGAAGTCATGTTTGTTTTCTGGATTTAGGAATAATTTTCAGTCTGTCCTTCTGTTGAGTTTGACCTCAAAAGTAAGTTTTGTCCAAGGATCCCAAAATACCTCAAAAATTAAAGGTTATTCTTTGAATAACAGGTTTAATTGAGATGGTTTCTAAAGATTTATCTCCAGCAGTATAAATTTATTCCATTTTTAATCATCTATATACTTATATGTGTTTTGCAGTGAAATCTAGAACAAATGAAATTAAATGTGGTTTAGAACTGCTGAAACAAAAAAAATAAAAAAGAAGAGTAACCTCTTTGATTACACCTGAACCAACTGAACACAGTGTTCCTGAATAATCACATAATCACATCTCATAGTTTAAGAAAACATGCACAGAAAGCTGTGAAAACTGGGGTCTGTGGGACTACCATCAAACACCTGAAGGGCAGTAACATATAAAAAAGCACTCTGAGCCCTGAGTATTCCCCTAAGAACAAGTTACCTGTTCTGACTACATTTTTACTCACTGAGTGGACATTGAACAATAGCAACACTTACAGGATCAAATTCATGTCACAGATTTTTCAAACAGCATCTGCACATTACTTTCATTTTTAACCTTACCTGAATCGGGATGAGTACAGTGATCCAGCATGAATGTAAAAAAGTTGGATAGCTGAATATGAAAAAGAAAAGAACAAACACACAGCAATCAGTTTAGGGGATCCAACAAGCATTAACATTCTCTTTCCTTACTAATTACTTGCAATTTCCCATTTAGGGGGACCTAAGACACTACTGTATGTTCCCATAGCGTCAGCCAGCAATAATTACACAACTTGTGTCCTACTACAAAAATAGCTGACTCACTTTCCTTCTTTGCTATGAATTCACAGATTGACGCTGTATGAATACATAAAATGTTCCAGGGCCGTGTCTTTTTTGGGTGTAATTCATCTTGCCCATCACCCAGACTATTTGCCTAGACTTCTTTTGTACTCAACAGAAAGCAACTGCTGTAATGCACTGAACTGACTTTAGACAAGAGATGCTAGGGTGAACACAAAGGCCTAGATTTCCTAATTTCCTGTATTGACTCTAAAGGAAGCCTGGGCTGTCATGCTGAGACTAACATCTCTGTTGCACATGTATTGCCTCACAGACACAGTTAATATCACTCACAATGGGATGACCAGCAGTCACTGGCTAACAGCTGCTCTATAGGAACCTCTAACCTAGATATGGTTGTATGGGCAGAATGGTGTCCTGATGCCTATGTAGTTATAGGCATATATACATGTATGTATGTATGTATGTATGCACACAACTTAGTTCATGTGTGAGGCAGAGAAGCAGTTTTATTAATTAGGACCCAGCTTTTTAGGAAGAAATAACCACATACCCATCTTGTTTGTGCAACTGCAGTCCTCTGGGGATAACAAAACTGCTTGTACAGAAAGAATGGAAGATTACAAACCTGTAGTTGATCTTGTTCATCAGCATATTCGATTGACTGAAAGATACTCAGAGAATAGCGACGCCTCATCTCCAGCCTGGCCATCGTAAAGCGGTACCAATTCTGGATGAGGATAGCAGCTCTAATGACTGGCAAAACAGAAAGGAATGGAGCATACATGGATGCAGTGCAACCTACAGTTAAAACACTCATTCTGCCTTTGCAGAATATTGCAGACATTATAAATTCAGTCCATTGTGCGCAGTGAATAATAAGATGAAACCCTGTAAAAGTGAGACTGAAAAACTGTTTTGTGGTAATACATGGTGCTTTCACTGCTTCTGTCTTTAGAGACAGATTCCAAACTAGCTGACTTGCTCAGGCCTATGTTGTTACAAAGCTTCCCCATTTCATTGTTTGGAGACAGTTCCCATGTAAGAAGTCACTCATGTTCAGCTGATGGGCAGTATGTGGCTTTTGGGAAGGTGAGGAAAGGAAAAAGAGCAGTTTGGCCTACCAACATGAACACCATGTAATGACAGAGTTTGTAACAGCCTCTTTCCTTTAGCTGCTCACATAAAAGTTTATTAAGCAGAACACAGAACAACATCTGGTTGCACAAAGAAGTCCTGGGGTGGGCACTGTCCTGTGAGAAGAGCTCCTCACACCAATGTCAAGCAGTTAGTGGTGCCTGAACAGTTGCCACTAGTGAGAGCTGGGCAGGAGGACAGTAGTTCCAGGAGATAAAACCCACTTGATCCCTCCCACCATGCTGACAATCCTCCTTGCATCTCCTGGTACTCAAAGGGCAGCAGCTCTAAGGAGCCAGAGCACGAAATGTGGGTGGCAGGAGGAAAGGCGGGCAGGGATGCCATCACCATCAAAGGTGATCACTGCAGCTCCAACAGGCCTGGAGGGAAGAGTGAGAGCAGAAGGCTGGAGGGAATGTGCTCAGCCTGAAATAACTATGAGCTTGGGAGAGGAGGAACAGGTGAGCTCAGCAGAAACTTGTGTTTCAGAGAGCTGTGACTTTCTAGTGTTTTAAACATGCTTATGCAGAAAGATCAACTAACTTTGAGTAAAGCATTCCTTGGTCGTTTGTTAACTGTTTTCTTTAGATTAGCTAGAGAGGAATTAATGCATATTTCAGATACTTTGGGAACATGAAAATATGGATTTATCATCCAGAGGAGGACAGCATTTACTACACAAAATTGGAACAAAATGCAGCTACAGCCTTGAAGATCAAGCAGCTGAAATAATGGCAAATTCAAATCTGGAATTTGTTTAAATTATGGTCAAAAGGGAACTCCGAATTAAGATGCTTAGCCCTACAGAGCACTAACAGGGGAAGTCAGGAGGCATTACATGCATCTCTGTGTAACAGCATGAGGAAGACAGAGCAGTGGATAGATCCTATACTTGTCTCACTGCAACCACATCACCACCACAATGTTCTTGCCTGGCAACCAAAAAATAGAGTAAGGTAGGAGACTGCTTTCAAGAGATGCCACATTTACTCACTTAAAGCTGAACATAATTCTTTCTTGACTGGTTCCTTTCCTCTTTTCCCCTACTTCTTTTTCTCTATACTCTCATCAGAATACCAGTAAATAACTAGACAGGGACAGAAATGTCAAGTGTTTGCCTCCAGCCCTGCAGATAGAATCTCACTTCAAGGAGTTTCCTAGGGAACTCAACTGTGAATAGCTCAGCATAGGACACAGGAAAAAGTCTTTATGCTTCTGAGCTTGGGGAAACAAGTCAAAGTGGCTGCAGGACAACTCTATTGAAGGTACAAAGACCAAAGGAATGCACTGTTGATTGCTCCTGACACTCCCAAGAACTAGTGCTCATTTCTGAGCAGATGAAAAGATGATCTGGAGGAGCACAGAAATGAAACTGAGACTTTGACACAATCACCACTGCACAGCACAGCAAATTAATGAAAAAGATAAAAAGAGGAAAATAAACCCAACACTAATGTCTTAATATGAATATGCTTCTATTTCATTACAGCTGCCAAAATGAACAGTTGTTACCGAAAACCAAACCAAAACAAGAAATAACAACCAGCAATTCATACTAATCCCTTTTCTCCCTGCAAAACAGTTAAGAAAAGCTCAAGGGACAACCATTCACACTAGTCAATTTTTGTAACTGATCAAAATACCAGGAATTTTGAGACTAAGATGAGTGGAACCCCTGAGTGAGAATGATTTTTTTCTTAAACTGACAGTTATGCTGCTAAAGGAAAATCTCCATGGAAGGTTTATGCATAAATGTATAGCATTAAGGCTTTTTATAGAAATGTTTATAGATGCCATAACAGCAGAGTTTGCTTATTTTACCATTAATGTGTATACAGTATAGTTAAAAGTGGTGAAGTTTTCTAGTCCAGACCAAAATCAGTAAAATCTCCGATCCTATAGATATCACATCCATCCTAGAAAAACTCTCCTGCCTGAAGGAAATGTGATCCCTACATGACTAAGAGCATCCTTCATACCCTACATAAACTCTGAGATCTCTCTTACTTTCTGTCCTTTCTGGAATCCCCACACCACAGACCTGAAAGCCTGACACATCACAGCAAGGCTGTCATCAGCATTTCTGTTTAGAAGAGTACGTAAGGGGCAAAGCACAGTCACAGCATGGAAACTGATTTCCAGCATCAGAACCATTAAACTTCCCATTAAAGCCCCCCTGGGTTGCTTAATGGTCCCAAGCACTTAACATGGCACAGTTCCACTGGTATCACATAAGACAGATACATATCCATCACTATGGTTAATGTTGCAAATCTAACAGAATATTTCCTGTCTTCTTAATTGTACTTATTACAGTGCTGTTATTCTCAGGACTGAATCAAAACTTGATTTTCACACTAGGCTAAACTGCCTCTGCATGGGAAATTGTTATGAGTTGCAGAAGGTCTCTACACCAGCAAGTACCTGTTAAATTCATGTTATTAATGCATTAGAGGGATGTATAGCCTCAGGCTGCAGACAGAGTGATGGTTCAGCATCACTTGACTGCTGCTGAAGTGCAGAAAGAAAACCATCCAGCAACTGCAGAAGGCAAAACACTGTCCAACAAGCACACAAAATCATAAGCTAGCTTTGGGCTAAGGAAGTCTGCTCCACACCAATGTGTGCTGATGACTGTAGGCTGAGAAAGAGTACATGCCCTCATGACCAGTCCAAGCCTTTACATGCTCAGAAATATTCCCAACTAGCTCGTCCCCAAGGTCTTGCACGGCACGTATATGCATAGCATTCAAACCCAAAGAGGAAGGACTGCCTCCCAGTTACAGGTAGGTTTGGGACTCCTGATGTTTCCATCCTACTTTCACTGTGTGATACAGGATTGATGTTGCTATGACTGCCAAGTAGCATACACAAAGCTGAGGGCTACTCTTAAACCAGTCAGCTTGAATCCCTGTAAACTGTGACTAAGTGTTTCTGCTTCTGAGTCAGCAGTTCCCTGTGACTTGTGTTCTGGCTTTCAACCATGGCTGTTCAGCATAATCATGTCCTGCCACATAACATGGCCCTCTTGCAAACCTGTAAGTTGTGCTATAGGGACAAATCTTGAAAGAGAACACAAAAGGTCTGAGTCAATCCTGAAACCTGTGCAAAGCCTTGTGTGTTCATACCAGGGTGTGGTGTGATCAAAAGCAGGGAGATGATGCATTGTTTAATTGAACACTTAACCAGGTACTGTGGAGACTTTCAATTCACCACCTCAGTAATTGTCAGGGAGAAGGTCAGGCCAGGAACTTGGTAGGCCAGAAAACTGATTCTGAGTGCCATTTTAATAGCTCTGCTTTATCACACTTGTTTCATAATCAGAGTCACCCAGCAGCAGAGAAATTGGGGCAGTTTGCCCAGAAATCCTGTGGTGTGAAAGGCCATGAAAGGTCCCACTCAATACCTTACCCCATATGCTTTGCCAATGACAGAGCAAGCACAGACATACCTGAAATTTAGCTTCTGTCCCCAATGCTGTGACCCTTTACAACCCAATCTTTTGATGTTAGAGGTGGTTAGAAGTTGCCTTCTGACCTCAGCCAGCATCTAAAAGCTATGCATTCTTTTAAAAAGAAAATAATTAGACAATAATTTTCTCTGGACAAGTATTTTGACAACAGGACCAGGGGAACCTTACCTTGCAATCCTCTTCTGGTGTTACGGAGAGATCAACCACTTGCCCTGAAGACAAAGGTAATACTCACCTTTCTCTGACTTTCTGTCAGCTACAGAACTGCTGCACCCCATGGTTCCAATGATGCTGCCCATCCGTTTTAACTGCTGCTGACACGAAGCATGTTTCTCTCAGCTGTTCATATTATACACATCTCCGATGTTTCTCCTTCAGTGATGAGGACTATACCCCTCTGGGGTCCTGGGCTCTTCCTAGCACTCTTAACAAGGAGCAGATTGGGAGGGAGGGACAGGGAGGAAAAAAAAGCATTTGACAACACAGAATCCAAAGTACCTACAGCTCATAACAAATTATTGTACAGCACATCCTACACAAACTGGACCTGATGAACCATACTAGGTTTCTTTTTCACATCTGATTACTATCAGCTTTCATTCAAGAGAGAGCAACTCAGTAATGAATAAATTTTACTCCTTGCATGTTAGCTTAAAGTTAATGTGCACCAGAGATTTCTTAATCTGAAGAACAGCTATTTAAAGCCTTACTACTAGGGACAAGGGACTACAGAGTCACGTTACTCTTCATTCTTGTGATTTGAAAATTGGAACTGCAGAACTTTAAAGACTTTAAATTACGCCTGACACTACTGCTAAAAATCCCTCAGCCCTCCTAACACTACTGATTTGAAAAGGTGTCCTACCATCCTATTTATCACTTGATCCCTTAGTGCCACAACCACCAAATTTACAGGGAGAGATGGTGCCGCAGTAAATCACTTCATTATCAGATTTCATTTAAATAAAACATCCCATTTTCTGTTGCATTTCTACTGAAACAATCTAAAGAAAAGATTTAGCTTCATTAAATAAATGATCAAAGTATATTTTGAAGCGAAGTCTTTTGTGTTTTTCTTCTGGCATTTGCTCAGCTCTTCACTAAAGAGTATTATTCACTAATGCAATGCACTCCCCAATCAACAAGTTCAAATGAATATAATTCCTCTGAGATACAAAATGGATTCATTTCTAAGTAACAAAAAAGTCACTGATGCTCTTCAAGACTGAACTTTGTTTTAGCTAAAGATTTCTTACATGATCGCTCTGACCCCTCTCCCTGTCTCCAGGGATACGTCTGACATCTAAGTTATTTCATTTGTTGTTTTGTTTCATTGATATTCCTTTTGAGTTTTAAAACAAAGAAGAAATTCAGCAGCATAGAATGAATGCTTAACTACTATTTTCCTTTGGCTTTACTAACAGAAATAAAAATAATTGGAAGATACAAGAGAGGAAAACATAAATACATAACTAGCTGGTTTTCAATTTCAATCATTAGAAAACATGTATAGCTGTGGGACTAAATGCAGTTTTCTGTATTTATTATTATCTATGATATCATGTTGTGTCATGTTAATATCACACAATTCTTTACAGTTGTAGGTAGGGTTGGACGTGATGATCTTGGAGGTCTTTTTCCAACTGGTTGATTCTATGATTCTATAGTCTTGGGCTATTATTCAGGGTCTCACAACACAAGGATATCCTACACTTGAGCTGGGTCTGACACCTTATGAGTCAGTAATAATTTCAGGAAAGAAGCATTTTAAGTTTTTTCTCCCCACAATGGGCTGCTTTTCTTCCCTCTGAAGGAGCTATCATGAAATCCAAAATAGTGCTCTTACATTAATTTTGAGCCAATCAATGGCTTTGACAGCATCAAATGCAGCATTGATATTGCTAAAAGCACAAATCTATCTTCTCTCCAAACAATTGCTGCTCTCCTGAATAGCATCCCTTAGCAGAATCTCAAGGCTTCATTACTCCATCTCGAACAAACCAGCCATGACTTGAATTGTGATCTGAAGACTAGGACTAAGAGCAAAACAGAGCTTACAATCAAGTCCTACTGCAGCAAGACCATCTTGATTAAAGGACAGGTCAGCATGTGCCCAGCAGCTGAGCAATGGGAGCTCCAAACAGAACCATCACATCTCTCAAGGCTTCATCCAAACCATAGTAAACAGTGGGCTGACCCAAGAAATGGGGATCTGAATCACTATCATACCCTGCTTTCCATGACTTAAGCTGTTCTGCTAGTCACCCCCACTC